>NC_081360.1:16109412-16210755 GCF_030684315.1 Stegostoma tigrinum | reverse complement strand
GAGTTGCTGTTCCTGCAACCTTCGGGTGGCATCATTGTGGCAGTGCAGGAGGCCCATGATGGACATATCATCTAGAGAATGGGAGGGAGAGTGGAAATGGTTTGCGACTGGGAGGTGCAGTTGTTTGTTGCGAACTGAGCGGAGGTGTTCTGCAAAGCGGTCCCCAAGCCTCCGCTTGGTTTCCCCAATGTAGAGGAAGCCGCACCGGGTACAGTGGATGCAGTATACCACATTTGCAGATGTGCAGGTGAACCTCTGCTTAATGTGAATGACATCTTGGGGCCTGGGATAGGGGTGAGGGAGGTGGTGTGGGGACAAGTGTAGCATTTCCTGCGGTTGCAGGGGAAGGTGCTGGGTGTGGTGGGGTTGGAGGGCAGTGTGGAGCGAACAAGGGAGTCACGGAGAGAGTGGTCTCTCCGGAAAGCAGACAGGGATGGGGATGGAAAAATGTCTTGGGTGGTGGGGTCGGATTGTAAATGGCGGAAGTGTCGGAGGATGATGCATTGTATCCGGAGGTTGGTAGGGTGGTGTGTGAGAACGAGGGGGATCCTCTTAGGGCGGTTGTGGCGGGGGCGGGGTGTGAGTGATCTGTTGCGGAAATACGGGAGACGCGGTCAAGGGCGTTCTCGATCACTGTAGGGGGAAAGTTGCGGTCCTTAAAGAACTTGGACATCTGGGATGTGCGGGTGTGGAATGTCTTATCATGGGAGCAGAAGCGGCGGAGGCGGAGGAATTGGGAATAGGGGATGGAATTTTTGCAGGAGGGTGGGTGGGAGGAGGTGTATTCTAGGTAGCTGTGAGAGTCGGTGGGCTTGAAATGGACATCAGTTACAAGCTGGTTGAACCACACTGCCACACTGCCCTCCAACCCCACCACACCCGGCACCTTCCCTGCAACCGCAGGAAATGCTACACTTGCCCCCACACCTCCTCCCTCACCCCTATCCCAGGCCCCAAGATGACATTCCACATTAAGCAGAGGTTCACCTGCACATCTGCCAATGTGGTACACTGCATCCACTGTACCCGGTGCGGCTTCCTCTACATTGGGGAAACCAAGCGGAGGCTTGGAGACCGCTTTGCAGAACACCTCCGCTCAGTTCGCAACAAACAACTGCACCTCCCAGTCGCAAACCATTTCCACTCCCCCTCCCATTCTTTAGATGACATGTCCATCATGGGCCTCCTGCACTGCCACAATGATGCCACCCGAAGGTTGCATGAACAGCAACTCATATTCCGCCTGGGAACCCTGCAGCCATATGGTATCAAAGTGGACTTCACCAGTTTCAAAATCTCGCCTTCCCCTACTGCATCCCTCAACCAGCCCAGTTCGTCCCCTCCCCCCACTGCACCACACAACCAGCCCAGCTCTTCCCCCCCCCCCCCCCCCCCACTCATTGCATCCCAAAACCAGTCCAACCTGTCTCTGCCTCCCTAACCGGTTCTTCCTCTCACCCAGCCCTTCCTCCCACCCCAAGCCGCACCCCCATCTACCTACTAACCTCATCCCACCTCCTTGACCTGTCCGTCTTCCCTGGACTGACCTATCCCCTTCCTACCTCCCCACCTATACTCTCTCCACCTATCTTCTTTTCTCTCCATCTTCAGTCCGCCTCCCCCTCTCTCCCTATTTATTCCAGTTCCCTCTCCCCATCCCCCTCTCTGATGAAGGGTCTAGGCCCGAAACGTCAGCTTTTGTGCTCCTGAGATGATGCTTGGCCTGCTGTGTTCATCTAGCCTCACATTTTATTATCTTGGAATTCTCCAGCATCTGCAGTTCCCATTATCTCTAGCTCAGCTCAATCAGATTGTACATTGGTAGGTCATAACAGGACACCGAGCAACAGCATGCACTTGTATTTGTACAGCAAGTTCCTGAGTTTTGTTACTGCCAACTCAAAAATCATCAAGCAGACACAAGTCACTTCCTGAGGATAGCCAACTTCAATATATCACGTGCTTTTTAATGGCAGCTAAATTCAGAGTGATAAACTAAAACTTTGGATTTTATCCTGAGAATAACTCGCAACATTGAATTAAATTGGGATTGACATTACATGCTCATTCATGTGATGCAGCTGTTGCCGCCAAGGCCAGCATTTACTGTCCATTCCTAATTTTCAAGAATATTGCTGTAAGATGCCTCTTGAACTGCTGCAGTCCATAGCGTGCAGGTACACTCTCAGTGCTGTTGTTAGGACAGGAGTTCCAGGATGTTGATTTAGTGGCTCTGAAGCTATAGTGATAAAATTGCATAATAACATAGCGAATGGCTCGCAGGAAACTGGGTGTTCCCACACACCTACTGCCCTTGTTCTTCTAGATGGCAGAGGTCACAGGCTTGAAGGCAGCACCTTCCAAACATGTGGCCTGGGCAGAAATAATCAATGAGCATATCAGGTTTTTGTTCTCCAAACGATCACAGATTCCTACTGAGTTTCTTTCAAAATATTTAACTGGAGTCTTTGACAATTTGGGAATACAACAGTTGAGTTATATTAAGAAAACATATGGTTAAATAGAAAACAGTTTGTCATTTTCTTAAATTCTTTCAAGTAGCAAAAGGATATCAATTTGAAAATCCACAACAGTAAGCCCCACAACATCTTCATAATTTTTGATGAACCATCAGATAATTAGAAAACAAACCACCTTTAATACATAAATATCTTTAGAATCTAAGACATGTCCAAAAGAATGCATTATGAGATTATATAGATTAGATTACATAATCTTGGGAGTGCTGCCACTTGCAAACTTCAGCATTCACTTTCTTGAACAATAGCTCGAACAGCCTGTTTCTCTTTTCCTTCCAAATCCTCAACATTAACATTAAGACTAACATTAAGAACAAAGGTCCTATGCAGATCTTAGCTATTTTCAGCCAATAGCTATTGCTAACAGCAGCTGAAGAAACTAGCTCTGGGGTTGTTCGAGACTTTGCATGGTGGTGGCAACACATCACACCTGTTCGTGCATTTACTGAACAGCCAAGATCACAGGCCACACAGAAGTACCCACTCTGAGTGCTGCATATTTTCAAGTTAATCAACAAACAGCAAATTACTTCACAATTATGTTAGAGAAGAAACAAAGATTTTTAAAAATCTAAACTCTTCTTATCTACCCAAGTGTGTCTAATGGTTTTTCTCTGGATATAATTCAGCTGTTATGTTCCCAAAGATTCAAAGACTCCAGTGAACTCAGTAATTCCTCAAAGAACAAAATCTCATTCCGCTTCCAATGATTTACTGTCCACGCAGTATTTTCTAGCAGTTTGGTCAAGTGATTACTTCTGGACCATTGCCAATATTGCTCCTATAGCCAAGCATCAATTTGGCCAGCTTGCCTAATAACATTTCTCTCGATTCCTAAAGGAAGACCAGTGTCCAGCGGGGGGATGGAAAGAAAACTAGACAGAAAACAATGTGTTAGAAGTTACTCCATTCTGTTCTGAATCAAACAAACCATTTCACAAGTAGTTCTCGCTTTCCAGCTAAAAATGATTGTGACAGGTTATCACAGCAGGTGTCCTGTTGTAAAGGATATGGTAATTTAAACTTTTTTACTCTTTGTTTACTATATTGATTAATGTCTGAAATGTAGACAAATTAAACCTACAGCGTGTTGTCAAAGGAAATTGGTCGATTGACTATACAAATGAGTAGAATTTCCACCCTATACAAATCGTCAGGCTTTATTTACTGATTTTCATGAGTAATGTTCTCAACCTTTAAACTCAGACTTGGCACTCCATTCAACTTGCAGAGCCACATCTGAGGTTTTAGCACTTCAAACTTTAAATCCAAGAAATACTGGTTGTGGATAGGGACAAACAAAAACATTATGCCTTTAACATAATAAACTGTACCAAAAAAGTACACAAAAGCACAAAAAAAACCAACAACAGCAGAAACTGGAGATCTGAACAAAAACAAAGTGCTGGAACAACTCAGCAGGTCTGGCAGGATCTGTGGAGAGAAAAACAATATTAACATCAAGTCTAGGGACCTTTTCTCAGATTTTCTGGTTCTCCAGAACTTCTGATTTCTCCGGCACTTTCTAATTTTGCTTCAAAAACAGGTAACCAAAGCCAAAAGCAGTAGGTTTTCAGGAATAAGGAGGAAAGTAAGGTAAACAGAGAAGCTATAGAGAGCAGGCAGGACTGCAGAGCTAAGGCCAAGATGAGATCAACCATGATTGTATCAAATGGCGGATAAGGCTCAAAGGGGCTGAACTGCCTTCTCCGATTCCTAGTTCTTGTGTTCTAAGTGAAGGACAAATGGAAAAAGCTCAGGGAAAAAATTCGAGTTTTGGACCTAGGCAGATGAAGGCGAGTAAACATAGAACATAGAACAGTACAGCACAGTACAGGCCCTTCAGCCCACAATGTTGTACTGACCTATTATCCTACTAACATCAATCTACCCTGTACACCCTACATTATACTATCCTCCGTGTGCCTATCCAAGAGTCGCTCAAATGTCTCTAAAGTATCCGACTCCTCTACCACTGCCAGCAGAGCATTCCATATGCCCACTACTCTTGTGTGAAGAACCTACCTCTGACATCTCTCCTGTACCTTCATCCAATCACCTTAAAATTATGGCCCTTGTAATAGTCACTTCCACCCTGGAAAAAAGTCTCTGACTATCCACTCTATCTATGCCTCTCATCATCTGGTACACCTCTATCAAGTCTCCTTTCATCTTTCCTCTCTCCGATGAAAAAAGCCTCAGCCTCCTCAACCTTTCCTCATAAGGCCTGCCTTCCAGTCCAAGCAGCATCCTGGTAAATCTCCTCTGCACCCTCTCTAAAGCTTCACATCTTTCCCATAATGAGGTGACCAGAGTTGAAAACAATATTCCAAATGTGATCAAACTAGACTTTTGTAGTGCCGCAGCATAAACTTGCTAAAATCCATATACACCACATCCACTGCTCTACCTTCAATGCATTTTGTCACAGCCTCAAAAAATTCAATGAGGCTTGTGAGGCATGACCTGCCCCTCACAAAGCCATGCTGACTATTTCTAATTAAACTGTGCTTTTCCAAATAATCATAAATACCATCTCTCAGAATCCTCTCCAATAATTTGCCCAACACAGAAATCTGTGATTTCTAGGATTATCCTTATTCCCGTTCTTAAACAAGGGAATGACATTTTTACCCTCCAATCTTCTGGTACTACTCCAGTGGACAGCGAGGATGCAAAGATCATTGCCAAAGAGGCAGCAATCTCTTCCCTAGCTTCCCATAGTAACCTTGGGTATATGCTGTCTGGCCCAGTGAACTAGTACATCCTCCTTCCTAACATCAACCTGCTCGAGCATATCTGCCTGTTTCATGCTGTCCTCACAGACGTCAAGGTCCCTCTCACAGGTGAATACTGAAGCAAAGTACTCATTAAAGGACCTCCCCTACCTCCTCTAACTCCACACACAAGTATGCTCCACTATCCCTGATTGGCCCTACCCTCACTCTGGCCATACTCTTGTTCCTCACACAAGTATAGAAAGCCTTGGTTTTCCTTGATCCTACCAACCCAGGTTTTCTAATACTCCCTCCTAGCTCTCCTAAGTCCACTCTTCAGTTCCTTCCTGGCTACATTGTAGACCTCTAGAGCTCTGTCCAATCCTTGCTTCCTTAACCTTAAGTAAGCTTCCTTCTTCCTCTTGACTAGGTTTTCAACTTATCTTGTCATCCAAGGTTCCTTCACCTGACTATCCTTTCCTTGTCTCAGTGGGATACACCTACCTTGTACCTGTAGCAACTGCTCTCTAAACAACCTCCACATTCTATCATGCATTTCCCTGAGAACATCTGATCCCAATCTCAGTGCTCCGTAGCTCTTACCTAATAGCACTGTAATTCCTCTTCCCCCAATTAAATACTTTCCCATACCAACTGCTCCTCTCCACGATTATAGTAAAGGTCAGGGAGCTGTAGCCACTATCACTGAAATGTCCTCCCAACGACTGATCTGACACCTGATCTGGTTCATTGCCAAGCACCAAATCCAGTACGGCCTCCCCTCTCACTGGCCTTTCTACGTATCGAGTCACAAATCCTTCCTGGACATAGCTGACAAAATCTGCTCTATCAGAACTATTTGCACTTAGGAGATTCCAAGTCTTTATTAGGGAAGTTGAAGTTGCCCATAACAAACAACCCTATTACTTCTACGCCTTTCCAAAATATGTCTCCCAATCTGTTCCTCAGTGTCTCTGTTGTTATTGGTGGGGGGTGCTCTACAGAAAACTTGCATGAAAGTAACTGCTAATTCCCTGTTTCTGACTTCCACCCACACTGACTTACTGGATACAGACCTCCCTGTCTGCAGCTGTGATACCATCCCTGATTAGCAATGCCACCCCACCCACCTCTTTTATCATCCGTACTATTTCTTTTGAAACATCTGTACCCTGGAACATCCAACAACCATTCCTGCCCCGGGTTATCCAAGTCTCCATAATGGCTACAACATCGTAGTTCCATAATGTAGGGCATAACTGGCAAGGTCAACATTTGCTGCCCATCCCTAAATGGCCTTGAAATCAGTGGCTTGCTCAGCTATTTCAAAGAAAACTTAAGAGTCAACTAGATTTAAAACAGATGTCAGAGGCAAGTTCTTTACTCAGAGTGGTAAGGACGTGGAACGCCCTGCCTGCCAATGTAGTTAACTCAGCCACATTAGGGGCATTTAACCAGTCCTTGGATAAGCATATGGATGATGATGGGATAGTGTAGGGGGAGGGGCTTAGATTAGTTCACAGGTCGGCGCAACATCGAGGGCCAAAGGGCCTGTTCTGCGCTGTATTGTTCTATGTTCTATATTGTTGCGGGTCTGGAGTCACACAAAGGCCAGACCAAGTAAGATAACAAAGTGTGAAGGTGGATGAACACAGCAGGCCAAGTAGCATCTCAGGAGCACAAAACCTGACGCTTTGGGCCTAGATCCTTCTTCAGAGAGGGGGATGGGGAGAGGGTTCTGGAATAAATAGGGAGAGGGGGGAGGTGGAGGCGCCTCCGCCTCTCTCCTCCCCCCCCCCCCCCCATTTATTCCAGAACCCTCTCCGAAGGAGGGTCTAGGCCCGAAACATCAGCTTTTGTGCTCCTGAGATGCTGCTTGGCCTGCTGTGTTCATCCAGCTTCACACTTTGTTATCTTGGATTCTCCAAAATCTGTAGTTCCCATTATCCCAGACCAAGTAAGGACTGCAGACTCCTTTCTCCAAAGGAAATTAGAGAATTAAAGAGATTTTACACTCACGAGCTTTCAATTCCAGATTAATAGAGTTGATTACATATTCCACTAGCAGCTGGGATGGGATTTGGACCTGTATTGAAAAGCATGATCAAGTTCTCTAGTTTACTAGATTAGTGACATTAACAATATGCAACCACTTCCCCTAGTGGAGCAATTAAACTTGGGGACATTCAGGACACCACAATGACAGAAATGCCAAAAACTCAGGGGTACCTGGAGGAGATTATACAGATAGAGAACATTGGAATAAAAAGGGGGGAAAGATACAAAGGGATCTGAAAACAACAAAGGGGATATTCATAAAGAAGGCTGGCTATGATTAGTTATTAACAGAGGTAAAGAAATTCAAAGAAAACAGATGAAAACAGGACTAAAGTATTTCAGTGAAATGATCAGCCATGATAATTCATAGTTACATTCTATAGTTATTTATATAGCTTACATAATCAAGTGCTTTTATTCTATGGAATCATTACTTCACTTAATCACATCCAGATTCACTTCATCATAACATTTTTTAAGTATTAAGCTTGTAGTGATTAAAGCTAAAGCGTGGCTTCCGTAAGTCAGATTGAGCTGCTGATAACCACGCAGATAACTATTTTCTATTGCATTTTCACTTGAGTACTGAAATAACAAGGCAAACATGGCATACCCGACACCCTGACAATTTCTGTCCTGTATGAACACTAACATGCCACGCAAAAGTTGAAAAAAAACACACTATGCATAATAAACACATTTATTACAGGTACTCTTAATCTTGCTGAAAGCAAACAAAGTTGACAGAGCTGGGCTGGTTATATAAAAACAGGAAATGCATTTACTTCATTAAGTCAATTGAGCTCATGTTGTTACTCAGGGAGGAGCATCTGTATTTCAGGTCTGGCACCACAATTCAGCAGCAGTCTGTTGACATGACACCCAGCAAATGAGCCATTCCTGATCCATGAATATTCAGGTTACCTGCAGCTCAGTGGTACATTGTGTTCTCTACGGGAAGAATAGATACCTGCAACTGAATTATATCCAGAGAAAAACATTAGACACACTTGGCTAGTCACCTTCAATTAAAAATAAAACCTACCGGTGTCTGGATAACAAAAATAATTAGAATAAAATTTGAAGAGTAATTACAACATTGTTCATGCCCTCCATACAAAGCTTGTGGCTGTGCCAAGACTTAGAATACTGTACCCTCAATTCTCCAATTCATGCTCCTATGAGGTGTAACTCCTCACTGCCTGTGGAGGTTTGCTGAAATTTACTCATATTAAATATTTTAGAAAGAAGAACAAATTAACTTCAGAAAACATAAAACCAGAAACAGAATTTTACTATCTTGGTTCTAACAAGCAACATACTACAAGCCCCAAAGATTTGAATGCTCACTTTTCTAAACCAATGAGAACTGGTCAATAAGAAATTCATTTCCCCCTGGAAATATTTAAATTTTGACCTGTGATACGAATTATCTCTCACACCGATCCAGAGAACACTTCATCTTTACAGGTAATACATGGCACAAGTGCATTGCAGCAACCACATTCATTCTGGATATGTTAAATCATGCTGCACATGAGACATTAATTCAAACTCTTAATTATCTCCAATTTATCTCATCAGAATAAAAGCATAGCAAACTAAATTTTAAAGCTTTTGCAACCGAGATCAGGCTGAAGCCACTAATGATATTTAATAGTCAAATCTATTTTCACCATTAACCCTGATCTAATAGAGGAAATCAATATTCTCAAAGACATTTATCTTTGAAAATACTGCAAAAACATTGTGTTCAGTTTCTTGTCAACGAACAAAAATCACGTATAATGAAAAACGTGCAGCTGGTTAAATATTGACATAGGAAAAATTTCTAAAATTCAGTCTCAACACTAGCTGTTTCACTAACCTGGAGAGACTTTCTGCTTACTCCTAAACAGTTAAATTACTGTTATTTAGAAAGATGCAAACTGAAGACACAAGGAGCCAGTATTGTCAGAATTCAAAGCTTGACGAAGGAAATTCACTGGCTCAATACAATAATGGGCTAGAATTTGGTGTCAATGTAATAATGTAGCTAATGATGTTTGACATTATACAGAGCTGCACAGAAAACACTTAGATAACAGAGCAACATCAGGCAAGGTCTAGGGGTATCACTAAGTGGCAACAAACAGTGCTGGCCTCTCACTTCATGAAAATGCCATTTCACTGTGTGCTACACCATTACCATTAAATTAATGTGAAGAAGTTCTGTAATCGCACAGCAGACATGAATTAAATTTAACAGAATTAATGTGAAATGGGCAAAACCTAAGTAGGCTTTTCAGTGCAGTGTCGATTACTGCTTTTGAATCACTCTTGCGTTCGAAATCAAATGCGAATTGCTGTTGGAGATTTAGAAAAATTTTTTAAAAATTACCTCTGGGGTATCTGACTCCTCTCTCCCTCTCAGCCAATCTTTGCTTTCTTCCTGTATCTGATTCGAGATTGAAATTACTCGCTCCAATTTACACTTGCATCTCAGTCTTTAAAAACTGCTAATTTTGTAATCCTTCAGTCTGAGTGATTAAGGAAATGTATGTTTGTTTGCACTGTTCACTCAGGTCCCAGATGTTTTACTGGCCTTGTTGCACTATCAGCAGCTTGCCACATTTAAAAAAATGTAAAAACATTATGGAATACTGTGTACAAGTGTGGTCTCCCTGCTCTAGGAAATATGTTACGTAGCTTGAAAGGGTTCAGAAAAGATTTACAAGGATGTTGCTAGGGTTGGAGAGAGGCTGAATGGGCCGTTGCTATTTTCCCTGGAGCAGAGGTTGATGGCTGACCTTACTAAGATTTGTAAAATCATAAAGGACGTGGATAGGAAGAATAGTCAAGGTCTTTTCCCCAGGGTAGGGCAATTCAAATCTGGAGTGTATAGGGCTTCAAGTGTGAGAGAAAAGATTTAAAAGGGACAAAAAGAGCAACTTTTTCAGGCAGAGGGTGGTGCGTGTGTGGAATGAGTGGTGGAAGTGGATTCAATTACACATTTGAAAGACATCTGGATGGGTATATGAATAGGAAGAATTTAGAGGGATACAGACCAAATGCTGGCAAATGAGCCTAGATTAGTGTAGGATATCTGGCCAGCATGGATAAATTGGACCAAAGGATTTGTTTTCATGTTGTACACCTCCATGACTCTCTAAACATCCCAGAATATAGCTCATTTGTAGGTAGATAACATTAGGAGCCCAGCCATTATAAAATCCAACCATCAGAAAATGAACATCACAGTTTCGTGGCAGCCCTCCAATACACTACTGTATTGTGTCCTCTGTTTCCAGGAACCAAAAGGTGGCTGGCAGCCAATTCAGCAAAAACTGCACTCCCACATACCACCTTGCCCCCATCTTCAAAATATAGACAGAGTGTTATTGGTCTGAAGCTTAAGGTGACATTGGCAAGCTTACAGCAATGCTACAACTTGTTCTTTGTTCATCAAATCTATTCAATTTAGTCAGGTAGATTCATGAAACAGGCAGGTATATTATTTTGAGGAACAAATCATGTCTTACATGTGGGATATTACAGTGCAATTTCCTGACCAGAGGTGTGCAACAGATAGTGCGTGAAAAGATTAACACATGTTGGACATGTGGTCAATGATGAGATTTCCACTGCCACGTAACACATTCATTAGATCAAGTGATCATTCTTTGGAGAAAAAGTGAACAACAAGCTACTCAATTATGACAAGCATCACAGCACACATCCAACTTTGCCCTCAACCATCATTATCGAATTCAATGTACTTTGGCAACTGAAGAAACCTAAACAAACAGCTGTTGGTAACAACAAACTGGAACAACGGTGCAAAAATTTTCATCATGCACTTCTCAGGATAAATACAAGAATGCCAAATTTCAAGTGACTTCCATAATTTGAACTACAGGAAAAGAATGCAGATCTGGCATTCTTGTACTAGTCCTGATGCATAAAAAACAAAAAGCTTCTGCAACATGTTTCTCTTTACAGCAATAAACCAAAATAAATTAGCAAGGTTCCAACTTCTGATGAGTATGCATTAGCACTGACTGGAAAGCACATATATGGAAGTTAGGCAAGATCAATTTATACTATAACGATATTTTAGAGAAGAAGAATGGACATTAGTGAGGCTGCAGAGGCTACATTTCACAGCAAGCATTAGTGCCTTTCAGAAGTAGGGAAAGGTAAGGAAAGATCTTTAATCTGAAACCTTTCGGTAGAGGGGGGAAAAAAGACAATACTTCCCTCTTGTTATTCTATTTGTTCTGGGACTCTGTCCTTTCCCTCCAAACAACTAGAATCAAATCAATACAAACTATCAATGTAAAGAATAATAGGTTTTAAAAGTCAAAAATGACAGGAATTCCGGTCCTGGCTTTCTCCAACACCAGCAGCTGATTAATATGCTCATTGTTTACAGGAGACAAAATGGTTAGCTTTGTTGAGAAACCTCCAAGTAAGATAATGATCGAAAATTTAGGAGAAACAAAAAGACACACTACTTTCAACATCTGAAGTTAATTCTTTGATGCAAGATCACTTTGTGCAGATTGTAAGCAGGACCCGAGACACACTTATAACAAAAAGTGATTCACAGTAAAAGCTTGGAGAGCTTCTGAAACCATTTCTCCAACATCCATTTGAGAAAATCAATAAACTGAAGGAAATAAAATAATCACTACAAAGAGTGCGGTTTATCAGGAAATACTGCTGTAAAATGGAGAAACTCATTTGTCAAGCTCATGAATTATGTACACAAATTAAATTGTAGCATAGGTATCTGCAATTCACTTGTATATGTATTTCTTATTTGTACTCAACACTTAGTGATACTTTTTCCCCTTAATCTTCTTCCTGCCACAAAGTGCTCTGCAATGAACTCAAAACCATTGCAGATAAGATGCTACTCAACTGTTCTTTGAGCTGGTCAGTGGGAAGCATCAACGAATGATGCATGAAATACTGCCCACGAGTGTGAAAACATCAAGGCTGAATGTTTGCCTGACTTCATTCCACTTTCTAGGCAAGAAACGTAGCCACTTATTATCACAGAGGCAAAAGCATAAAATAGAAACATGACATTGTTCAGCCTTGTCTCCCAGCCGCTCTTCATGTCACTACCTGCTTTCAATGGAGCAACAGATGCCGCTAAAATTAAAGAAACAGATTAACTTTTGCGCTGCAAAACAAAGACCTGATCAGGATGATTAGCAATTTTTTTTAAATAAAAAGGTGTGCACAGAACATAATATTTCACAAATATTTCACAGTAAGTTCATGCAGGCATAAAAAGTTTGTTACTTTTAGCTGATTTACTAATATTCTCAAAGTCGTATGAAACGTGCACATAGGAACACATTAGACAAGTTGACTCTACATCATACATAGGTTCTTCAAATTTTGCTGGAACTTTTGAACCATCAGATCTAACAATAATTTCCTCAATACAAGATCTGCTCCATTTCATTCACAAACTGAACCTTTTTGATCCCCCGGGCCTAGAAGTCAGAAAGTAAGCTTTTGAAAGAATGAGATTGAGACCAGAAAGCTTGCCTGGTATATCAAGTTAATTAGCATGTCAAACGAATCTCATGTTTTGAGGGGGAACACAAATGAACGACAGTATTACAGTCATCAAAACCAGACGAGTTGTAAATCAATCAGGAGATATGGTTTATAATCTTGTAAATGTGCTCAATGTTTGAATGCTACTAGGACATTTACTTGTACTGGGGACACTTATTTAAAGAATGAGTTAATGACTTTGATCAGCAAAGTTAATGTACTATAGCCAAGTTTGCAGATGACACAAAAACGGGTGAAAAGGCAAGTGGTGAGGATGATATGGAGTTCTGCACAGAAATATAGATATGTCAAGCAAGTGGGTAAAAACTTAGAAGAAATACAATATGTGAAAATGTGTGGCTACTCTTCCTGCTGATTGCATGGATGATCTGAATATTATTTCAATGAAGAAAGACTGTAGAAAGCTTCAGTATATGGATTTTGAAGTCTTCACAGCTGAATCATAAAAAGCCAGCACCCAAATTCAGCTGACATTGAGAAAGACAAATGAAATGGAATATGAAAGGTATAGAGGTTTTACTAAAATTACACAAGACACTAGTCAGATCACAGTTGGTATGCTATGAACAGTTTTGGGGTCCTCACCTGAGGGGAACTACATTGGCATTGGAGGCAATCCACAGAAGGTGCACTAGGCGGTTACCAGGTATGGAAGGAATGTCTTGAGGATAGGCTGAACAGTTTGGGCCTGTATTGACTGGGATTTAGAAGAATGAGAGAGGACCTTATTGAAGCATATACATTTTAAGGAAATTTGCAGGATAGGTTTGGCAAGGTGGTTTCCAATTGAAGAAGAGTCTAAGGCCATGGACATAATATCAGAAAATGACATCACACATTCAAACTGAAATGATGCCGTATTTCTTCTCTCAGAGCATTGAGAGTCCGTGGAATTCTTTACTGCAAAAGGGCTGTCAAGGCTGGGTCATTAAATAAATTCAAGACTGAGGGTGACAAAATTTTATTTAGCAAAGAAATCAAGGGTTATGAAAAAAAGGCAGGAAAATGCAGTTGTGGATTATCAAATACGATGTGGACTCAATGGGTCGAATGGCCTACTTCTGCTGCTCTGTCCTATGGTCTGATATGTTTAAGTCTCACTCCAGGGTTGAGCACATTATCTAGGTGGATCCACCAGTACACTATTAAGGAGTGCTGTATAATTAGAGGTGCCGACTTTCAAGAAAGTTATTACACTTAGGCCCCATCTATCCTACTGTTCAAGTTGAAGCAAGAATTCCACAACACTATTTCTTAGAGGAACAAGGGTTTTCTGGCCAATATTTATCCCTCAAATCGATATCCTTCTAATTCTTATCACATTGCTGTTTGTGGGAAATATCAGTGTATAATCTGACTGCCCAATTTCCTACACTATAATATTACTTTACTGCCTGGAAAGTTTGGATGCCCTGGGTTTGTGAAAGATGCTACTTAAATCCAAGCCTTTCTTTCAAGCAATGTCACTAAGACAGTTTACCCACTCACCTACCTCAACATTATGCATGCAAGTTTCCTGACAGCAAAGCTCTCAACTGTCTACAAAATTTATATAGCACTTTTAAATGTAGCATAATGTCCAAAGGCGCTTCACAAGGATGAAAATTTTATGTGGACTAGTGTCAAAAGATGACAACAGCTGGTCAAAAGCTTGATCGTAAGGGCTGGTTTCAACTATCTAACAACAGTGACTACGCTTCAAAGAGTAATTCATTGGCCATGAAATATTATAATATCTTACCTTCTTTGAAATGTATCACCAACTTCCAAAGAGAAAACTTCCTAACATACAAGTTATTTCGCATCAACATAATTCTATCGTAAGTTAATATCAGACAATGCACATTTTACCCTTTTCTCCAGGACCTTAATACCACAATAGCCAAGTCTCTAAAAATTGTACAATCACTAAAGCCCATGGATACAGTATATAAAAATATCTACTGCATCCACCTATGCCAATGTAAATAGCTTGTAACAACAGAATCAATAGGTTTATTCTTTTAGATTTTTGCAGGAGAATCATTACGATTCACCTTAAATTTGAAACTAAAGTTTTGTAAAAGTTTTCTTTTTAGAAATTCATTCGTGGATGAGAAAGTCACTGGCAAGACCAGCACTTAGTTTATCCCTATCTACCCTTGTGAAGCGGTGTTGAGTTACCTTCTTGAACCACCTAAGTCCATCTAGTGTAGGTACATCACAGTTTAGGATGGGAGTCAAGGTCTTAGAAATCTATTGTTGTTCCTTCTCTTTCAAAGTCAAAACAGTGAGAGATTTGGACAGCAACTTAGGGTAGTGGTGGTGGGGCCATGTCGCCTAATGATCTTGCCTATTCATAAAGGTTGAGGGCTTGAAAGGCATTCTCAAAAGGAGCCTGTTGAGTTGATTCAGTGTATCTTGTTGATAACACAACAGTGCTGCCACTGAATCACTATTCTTGAGGTTGTGAATGAGGTACCAATCAAGCGGTTTGCTTTATCCTAAACCATGTGAAGCTTTCAGTGCTGTTGCAGTTGCACATATCCAAATTAAGGACTCATCTACCTAACACACAAATTTCAAAGACATTTAATGTTTCAACATATTACAATGCACAGTACAGATTTCTTTCAGTCTTTTAGATTTTTTGTACCATTCATCCATTAAACTCACTCATAAAACACATCACTCCACAGTTATGTCAGCAACTGCACTTCTAAAATTCGTAGGCCATGAGAAGTCACATGGCCTAACGTATTTCATCTCAAATATTTTGATCAATTTTGCAGCTTGTTTATTTGACAAGTTCAGTTTGTTCCCAACAGTATGGGGTTTGAGGAAGGGATGGGTGGTAGATACTGGAATGCAGGAAAAAGTATATTACAAACTATAGCCAGCCAGTCTGGGTTATAGCCTGTGGTCCTCACCTTTTATGTGAATGACTGATGATTTAAAAAAGTACAAAACTCACAAATTATACACAAAGAACAAGAATCAAAGCAGGTAAGAACATCAGACCCCTTATATACCCTATCTACCTCTCTTACAGGAAAAATTCCATAACCTTGGGCAGTAATTTAGCACTGAATGCTACAAATGACAAACACATGCAAATATTGCATCTTACAATGAATATGCAGACAAACTGCTGTCACAGCTAACTTTATCATCTAAAACAGAAGAGAACTTTTCAGAGTTCAAATGATGCAAATCACCAAAAACATTAGTCCCCTTCCAGAAATCTAAACTGAATGTCACTACCCCATCACGAATAATTATCTCACTTCATTTCCACATTTACATCAATACCCCAACAGATGCATTTTCTATAGCCCACCAGGGCTGTGTTCCATATCCCCAGTGGCTATCTATTGCAAGACTCAAACTCCTGCAGCCCCACCAATCTAAATTTCCCTTTCTCTCCACTTCCTGACACCCCCCCTCTTATTTTGTTCTCTCACCTCCTCTTTTTGGTTCCAGTATCAACTCTGTTCAATCTGAAAATTCTCACACACACTGGAATTATAGCAGAACATAAAACATACCCATTTGCCTTCCATTCAACAGTCCTAAATGAAATGGATCCCTGAAACTGGGTGTAAAATTTATTCCAACAAACATTCAGGTTCCTAACGAGCTGATTTTAATGTCATTACACTGAGGGGTGATAGGGAGCAGCAAACATCAAAATATTCTCCAAGATTTATCATTGTGCCTGTCCTGTAAAGCCAGCAAACTCACTACTACAAATATCTAGCCTCTTAGTTTAGCCATTTCCTATTTGCACTGAAACAGAAACTTATACACTATATAATACATACATCAAGAGGTTGCATAGCTCAGCTCAGCAAGCTGCAGTGAATCATTATCTAGATCCTCATTGAAGCAAATTACAAACTGACAGACCAGTGCTCATCATAAGAAAAGCTTAACCCATCAGAACAGACCACTTTTCAAACTAATAGCAAGTGGTCAGTGCTTTACAATAGACTGTTTAAGCCACAACCCGAGCCTGGCAATCCAGCTGACAGATCTGGCCAACTTCTCCAATTTGTGTGCACGTTTCTGATTTGTTCGCTTCTTCTAAGCCTAAGACCTGTAAGGCTCAGATACAACCATTATAAGCGCTATACCTTCATCTGTAGAAAAACAAAAACCAAGACACCAAAATCCATCATCAGCTACTCCCCAAATAAACAAATATGAATGGGAACATTAAATTTTGCATGACTCTCTGTATGCAGCAATCGATTATTAGAAAGCTTCAACAACATTAACCAACAGATTGCAACTCAAGCTTACCTCACCAGTACAGAAATGTATTCAATATCCTGCATCAATGCAACCAGCCTGCACAGTATATCAGCAGGAATATTCTGCAGACCTTATTGTCCAGCTGTAGAATGCCTGCTCTGAAAAACTCTCTCAAAACCTTATTTTCTACATGCTGAATTATCCATTAATTGCTGAACCAGGGCTGAAATTGTTGTAAATATCCGCTGGGCTCTCTTTATTCCAATTTTTCCCATCTTCACTATGCACTCAGCAATCAAAGCAAAATCTGAAAAACCACTGTCTCAAACATAGCTGAACTTTCTTAGAACACTCAGAAGCTTGTAACAGTAACTAAAATGAGATAAGAATTGATATGACTGCAGCATCACTAAGTTATGAAATGTTACATCACTCAAAGTTGTAAAATCCATTTTACAAATCAACACAAAATGTACATGCCCAAGCTGTCAAGGTCATAAACTAAATTCCTCATCCGATGAAAGGATTCAACATGTATTTCACAAAAATCAACTGCTTAAAGTATCAACAACCTGCAAAAAATAAGGTACTGTTTTACAGCTTGATTGCTGCAGAAGAATATGATCAAATGTGTGCTTTAAAATCTACTTTACTGCGAATATAGAAATTTGGAATTCAGTTCTGAATCTAGCCTCAAAGTACTCCATTAATAGGTATTTCATGCTCCTCTTACATCTGACATTACACTGCTCGACAGGTTAGAGAAGAAAAAGTTTGACCCTCCACCTTTGCTCACCCTGTCACCTGGGAACAGTTATTCTAATATAAACTGCAAGTGAGGGAATGCATACTTACACATGTTAAATGAGCTGACAATTTATGAAAAAAGTAACACAATATTACATCCATTGGATTATCATTCTCAGTTATACCACACACCTCATCCAAATTGTATCAAGAATTGCTTTGAGATATCCTCAAATAGTGAAAAACACTGTGCAAATGCGAATGTGATTTCTTTACATGCTGCAATTTGACTCATTAGTGAGCAGTCCGGTCTCTCTAGTGCACTTTTATTGCCAAAAATGTCATCACAATTCAATTTCACGTGCACAACATTAACTTAGGAAAATCGTGAATATGCTGGCTTTGACAGGACTTTCCCCACGTTCCCAGTGGAAAGGAAGGTTTAATAATATGGCAAGTTGATTACATATACATTTCTCAGACTATCATATATTTCAAACAACAGAGATGGCACAGAACTTAAATATTGCCGAAAAGTGACATGTTGCTGAATCTTAGATAATAAAGTGTGGAGCTGGATGAACACAGCAGGCCAAGCAGCATCTCAGAAGCACAAAAGCTGACGTTTCGGGCATAGACCCTTCATCAGAGAGGCACTGTTGCTGGATCTTGACATCTTGTGTTCGGACAAAAGCAAGGATGTCAATCATTTTAAAGTTTGGCATTCTTGCATTTACTCTGGTGAATACAAGACAAAAAGCTTCAGCAACAAGTAGTAGGATTATGACAGTAAAGGACTTCAACTTCCCCAGCATTAACTAGGCAGTTATGGCACTAAAGATTTAGAGGGAATGTAATTCTGAAAACGTACTAAAGATAGCTTTTTAGCAAGTGCACAGAAGGCCTGACGAGATGGAGCGGTGCTGAATTTAATTTAGGTAACGAAGTTGGGCAAATGGTTGAAGTATCAGTGGGGAAACATTTTGCAGACAGGAACCATAATACCATTAGGTTCAAGACTTATGAAAAGGACAAGGACAGGCCTGGAACCAAAGTTCTCAGTTTGGGGAAGGCTGATTTTAGTAAGATTAGATATGATTTGGCCAGAATGGACTTGAAGTACATACTTTCTGGTAAATCTTCCCCCAGAACAGTGGGATGCATTCGAGGAGGAAATAAGTAGAGTACTGGGCCTACATGTTCCATCAAATCCTTTGGAAAACGGATGAGGAGGGATATATACGTTGGAGTAACAGAGAAAGGCAAATATCAAGGGCTCAAAACTGCAGAAGCCCAAGAGAACTTTAAACGGAGACTAGGAGAGCTAAAAGGGGACACAAAAGGATACTGGCACGTAAAGTAAAAGAAAATTCTAAGTTGTTTTACAAGTACATCAAGGGTATAAAGATAACAAAGGAAACAGTCGGATTCATTAAGGACTACAGCGGTAATTTGCACATGGACGCAGAGAATATAGTTATGGTTCTCACAAATACTTTGGGTTGGTGTTCACTCGTGACAGGAAGGAGATGAGTATACAAATCAAGGAGAAGGTATGTGATACAATTGAAGAAAATAGCACAGACAGAGAGGAGGTTCTGTGTGGTCCAGCACATTTAAAAGTAGTTTAATCACCTGGGCTGCGTGAAATGTGTACCAGGTTGGTGAGTGAGACAATGGGGGAAATTGGAGGGGAGTGGGGGCAGTGTTTCAGGGTTTCAAACAGATTTTCACTTTCTCGTTGGACACAGGAGTAATGCTAGAGGACTGGAAGACAACTAATTTGCTACAATTATTCAAAAAAGGAGCAAGAGATAAACCAAAAAATTACAAACTAAATCAGTCTAACCTCAGTGGTGGGGAAACTAATGGAAACAATTCTGAGGCACAGAATTAATCAGCATTTGGAGAAGTGGGGATTAAGAAAGAATAGTCACTATGGTTTTGTTAAAGGGAGGTCATGTCTGACCAACTTGGTTGAATTTTCTGAAGAGTGACCAGATGTGTAGATATGGACAAAATATTAAATGTGATCAATTTTGATTTCAGCAAAGCTTTTGACAGTGTCCTTCTTGGGGAACGAAGAGGAAAGATAAGAGTCTATGGAATCCAAGGATTTTGGGTAAATTGGACCCACAATTGGCAGAGTGGCAGAAAGCAGAGGACGCCAGTTAAGGGCGATTTTCCCAAATGGATATCTGTGCCCACAGGGGTCAGTTTCAAGGACTTTGCTGTCTGTGGTTTATGTAAATGATTTAGACTTCAACATAGGAACGTTGATCAGTAAATTTGCAGATGATACAAATTTTGGTAGGGTAGTAAATAGTAATGAGAATAACCTTGGTTTACAAAAGGATATAGACAGCTGGTCAGATAGGGTTATCCATGGTAAATGGATTTTAGTCCAGATAAATGTAAAGTGATGCACATAAAGTAATGGAATACATGAACAGTAGGACTCTGGGAAGCAATGATCTGATGGACGTTGGTGTGCATGCACACTGGTATCTGAAGATATCAGGATAGGTGGATAAAGTGGTTAAGGCTACACATGAGATAACTGACTTTATTAGTCAAGGCTGAGTTTAAGAGCAAGGCAACTAAGCTGGAAGTACATAAAATAACAGTTAAACCACAGCTGGAGTACTGTGTGCAGTTCTGGAATCCATTGCGTGCAGTTCTGGTTGCCCCATTACAGGAAGGATGTGGAAGCATTGGAAAAGGTGCAGAGGAGATTTACCAGGATGTTGCCTGGTCTGGAGCGCAGGCCCTATTAAGAAAGGCTGAGGGACATGGGTCTGTTCTCATTGGAGAGAAGGAGGCTAAGAGGGGACTTAATAGAGACATACAAAGATGATCAGAGGATTAGACAGGGTGGACAGTGAGAGTCTTTTTTCCAAGGATGATGACTTCAGCTTGTACAAGGGGGCATAGCTACAAATTGAGGGGTGATAGGTTTAAGACAGATGTCAGAGGCAGGATCTTTACTCAGAGTGGTAAGGGCATGGAAAGCCCTGCCTGCCAATGTAGTTAACTCAGCCACATTAGAAGCATTTAAACAGTCCTTGGATAAGCATATGGATAATGATGGGATAGTACAGGGGAGGGGCGTAGATTAGTTCACAGTTCGGCACATCATCGAGGGCCGAAGGGCCTGTTCTGCGCTGTATTGTTCTATGTTCTAATCCACATTATAGGAGGATGTGGCAGTACTGGAGAAGGTATAGAGATGATTTATTAAGATGTTGCCTAGGCTGGAAAGCTACAGCTATGAGGAGAGATTGGACAGACTGAGCTTGTTTTCCTTACAGCAGCAGGATTAAGACAGTGCATGATTCAGCTGTAGAAATTGAGGGGCACAGATCAAGTAAACAGGAAGAAGCTCTTCCTCTTGATAGAATAATCAGAGTCATAGAGATGTACAGCGCTGAAACAGACCCTTCGGTCCAACTTGCCCATGCTGACCAGATATCCTGAAGTAACCTAGTCCCATATGCCAGCATTTGGCCCATATTCCTTTAAACCCTTTCTATTCACGCTTTTCAAATTTTCGAACTGTTCCAGCGTCCAACACTTCCACAATGACCAGGGGTATAGATTTAAGGTAAGGGACAGAAGGTTGAGGAAATTTTCCCCAGAGGGTGATGAGAATCTAGAACACATTGCTGGATGAGTGGTAAAGGTAGGAACTCTGGTAATACTTAAAAACTATCTGGATGCGCACTTGCAATGTCAAGGCACACAAGGCTATGGGCCAAGTGCTGGAAAATGAGATTTGAATAGTCAGGCTGACAAAGTATGAAGGTGGATGAACACAGCAGGCCAAGCAGCATCTCAGGAACACAAAACCTGACGTTTCGGGCCTAGACCCTTCATCTGTAGCTCTCTGATGAAGGGTCTAGGCCTGAAACGTCAGCTTTTGTGCTCCCGAGATGTTGCTTGGCCTGCTGTGTTCGTCCAGCTTCACACTTTGTTATCTTGAATTCTCCAGCAACTGCAGTTTCCATTATCTTTGAATAGTCAGGCAATTGTTTTTGACTAGGACAGACACAGCAGGTCGTGGAGCATTTTTCTGTGCTGTAGTTCTCTATAGCTCCTTTCAACAATGTTACATTTTGAAGCAATAAACAGTGATAAGACTTGCGGTTCCCAAAAGTGTGAAACAGTCATACTTTTAGACTCAAACGCTGCAGCTTCATTTTCTGTAGCTCTCAAATCACGCCATGTGCTACAGATTGGTGCCTGTTAGCTCATTACACAAACTACGGTGACAGTAGATGATTGGACACGCTAGATATTTTTGTAGCCATATACATGAACACAGTTTTCAAGTCAAATTGGAAATAATATAGCAATACAGAAGTTATTTTTGCAAATCACACTACCTGCTGATCTTGAAGTCAACCCATTACTGAGCTGTATTACCAACTACATCAAAATGAGTCAAAATTCCCATGCACGCGATAAATGCCAAAAATAACAATTTGGATTAATGTCAGAGGCCAAGACCTCTATTAGGGTGCCGGTGCTCTGAAGCACCTCCACCCATGCAATCCAGTCTTTAGTATGATAGCATAATAGTTATATTACTGGACTAGTAATCTTGAGAGTTGGAATAATGACCCAGAGACATATCCCATCACGAAGTAGGATATTTAAATTCAGGTAAATAAATAAATCAAGAATAAAAAGCTAGCAGGCAAATCAGTATCATGAAACTATTGGATTGTCAGAAAACACAAGTGGTTCAATAATGTTATCTGGGGAAGAAATTTTGATGATCTATTTTGTCTGATGTGTACAGGAGACTCCATACCCACAGTAATGTGTTTGATTCTTGACTGACTTCTGCAATGGTCCAGGAATCCACTCAGTTTTCTCAAGGACACAATGGCATGGGATATTAAACACTGGCCTTGCCAGTGACTCCCATATTTTGATAGTGATACATGAAAAGAAACAGAGTTATCTGGGATAATAATTTGGGTAAGGAATCAACATTAACACACATGGAGTGCAGATTTTAAAAATATCTCAAAATTTCAATGATAAAACAGCACATGATTCATAGTACGTCAAACAATGTACATAAATATCCCAACAATTAGTATTTGATGTGACACTACTTCTGCTTAGCACTGCATCCTCTGCCTTAAGTCTGGTCACTGAAGATGAGACCAGAGTTAGCAAACACTGATTTCTAAAGAATTTAGTTCATGTAATCAATTGGATCTGAAGCATAATTTTTTTTAGAATAGATCTGGTTGTAGTTTCTAACATAAATTAAAATCAGTTCCTCCCATTTGGGTGTCCAGGGCATGCCCAAACAAAATTGTGATAGCTAGAGTATGAGGCAGAATTACAAGTCTGTCAAACATCAGAGGCATTCTCACTGCTGCAGCTGTAACACAGATCTCTCTCATTCTTGTCTGTACAGGAGGATTCTGAAAACTTGTTTTGCCCTGAAGTGTTATGGCTGGACTTCTAGAAATTGTAAAGAGAAAGGACCTATGAGTTTCATTTGTGCGGTGGACTCGAGAGAGAGTATTAAATTAGTGGTGTCAGATAATACAATTAAAGGAACTAACAAACAATGACATAGCACAACAAAAACCATGAGGAATTGGAGACAATGTTACACTTGACTAAGAAAGATGTGTGCAGAGCAGAAATTACACGGAATGGTAAGGGATGAGCAGAAATTACATACAACACAAGTACATTTGGAGATAATTATATTTGGATAAAGACATGTTTTTAAATGAACCATGGTGCAGAAAATCAAAAATAGCTCTTGAGTCAACCGTGAATAAATATAAAATGTTGTAAATAAAAACGCTGCATGATGTGAAAGCAGTCTTCTATGCTACTAACTGACTGCCACGTTTCTTTCTACACCACTACTGATTCAGTTTCAGTATGTAACTTGTTTAACTAGATTTGCATTAAACAAACAAGCTTCATTGTGAAACTTGGAACTAAAGGTAGAAGTATCAAAACCACAACAAGTAGAAACAAATCAAGTTCATTCAATATCAAAAAGTTACAGATATGGAAGAGTTTATTTTTAAAATCAAATTCCATTTTGTCCTGATGATGTTTATG
Source organism: Stegostoma tigrinum (assembly GCF_030684315.1). Lineage (NCBI taxonomy): Eukaryota > Metazoa > Chordata > Chondrichthyes > Orectolobiformes > Stegostomatidae > Stegostoma > Stegostoma tigrinum. The sequence goes on along the minus strand of NC_081360.1, from coordinate 16,186,772 downwards.
CACGTTTCAGATTTGCAAATCTTTATTCTTAAAATCATGGCAAATTCTGAAAATTTACCTAAATGAGAATGGTCATTTTGGAAATGGCCCTCTGTCATATCTCTAAGTCAGTAAGTTTTATTACTGAAAGCAAAGCATTGACAGTTGTAAAATGTACTTTTGCACATCAAGGTCTGAGAGGTTTAGACAAAATAAAATTCAGGTTCTTACTGTAACAGTAAGGATGCAAAATCACATGTTTGTCCATGGGTTATCTTTAGGCGATAGTACATTACAGTATACATTTTCACCAGTGCTGGTCAGGTCAATGGTTTTCTATACTATTGCTTATTACTAATCTGCTAATTTTAAACATTCTTCTAAGCTGAGGGGTGACAGTGCCTTTCAAAAGCTAAGGCAAAGACTTCATGCAGCTTGCCAATTATATTTTGTCCAGTCACCTAAAAGAACAGGATGTGGTTGTGAGGATTTTCAGTGTGTCTCTTCATCCTGCAAACAGGTGAATTTTCCTGAGTATCCTAATATTTAGTTTTCTAAAGTAAAACTGTAGAAGTAGAAATTATAGAATTGGGCTGAACCAAAAGTTAGAATTTTTCAATACCACAGAAACTGTCCAATTCCAGAACATAAATAGAGGAGATTCAAAATGCTGACACCCAGTCTCTTCCCACTTGCTCTCGTGTATGTAGAGCCTTTATATTTTTTCTGTTACTTACAGTGGCCTTGTAATCACAGAAAACAGAAAGAATTATTCTAAAAGGGGAAGCCATTCAGCCTACTGGGTCCAGGTTACATGAGAAACATCTTTCCAGCCTATCCCTTCCTTCCAGCTTAGATCTTAGATCTGTAGGTTACAACACCCTTAAGTACATATCCTGGTTTTTGTTTAAAACGTGAATGTTTCTGGTTCTAGGACCCTTTCAGACACTAACTTCGAGTTCCAAAGCCCTCTTGGTAACATGATTATTCCACAACTTCCACCACTTTTCTTAAAATTCTCAGGTTCTCGCCTTCCCCTCCCACACGGTCCCACGAGCAAGTTATTTAGGTTTGGAACACAGGAGCTGGGGTTCATCTGTCACCTATTCTATTAGGTCATGGTTGATTGCATCATAACTCAATTTAAAATTTGAGAAGATTTGTAGCTCGATTTGTGGAATTCCCTGGCATGTGCCTGGAGGCCTGCTATTCCAACCAGAACTCCAGTAACAAACATTGAATTAGACAAACCACCAAGGAACAAAAACAGAAGTAATACCAATCACCCCAGCAAACCATGGCACATAATTAATAAGGGGGAAGAGAAGTGACGCTTCACTGAAGGCACACTGACGATGTTACCTAGCAGGGTGACAAAATGTTCGCGACAAAACCCACCAGCTCAGTAAGCATGTCTACAACGTAACTCCATTTAGTCTCATTGTTCCACGTCCCCTTGATATCATCACCAAAAGACCTATTGATCTTTATACGACATTTTTAACTGACCCAGAAATTGCAGCCTTTCCGGGACACAAGTTCCAGGATTCCATTATGTTGTGTGTGAACAAGTGCTTCCCAATTTCCCTTTTAGGGTAATGCCCACTTGTTCTGGACACCCCTGCCCAACAAACATGCTTCTCTGTAACTACATTATTGAATCACTTCCTAACAAACACCTCAATTTGATCATATTTCAGAAGATAAAAGTCAAATTTATGCAATCTGTCCACAATTTTATTTTAAACCCTGATATCTGATGAATCTGCAGCTACATCCCTTCCATAACCAACATATTGATCATTAGGTTCAATACCCAAAAGTGAACGCGATGCTTTCAATGGGGTTAGACAAGGTTCTGCAGAACTGACGCACACCTCCCTCACTTGTGTGTTCCATCTGTCGAGATAAGTCTAATATTCCATTAGATACGATTGTAATCAACAAGGCTGTGTAATAGCTTTCAGTGACTTGTTTAGATATCCATAAACTTCTTTGCTCCTTCAAAGCAGCTAAACATTCTCCATTAAGTTTCAAATTTCAGAACATGAATGTTCTTTCCAATTAAAATGAGAAAAGCGAGAAGTGAGAAAATAAAACCAGCTATTTGCTCCAAAGCTCATCCCTTCGGTACACCAACTCTCCAACTTGTTGCCTAATTATATTTTAATGTTTTGCTCTTGCCTCACAAATTATTTTACTAATTTACTTTACAATATACACCTAAAAGTTATTTTGCAATACTCCACTGTTGATATTTTCTTGGTTCATTTTGAATCAGAGTTCACCTTATTTAAAGCTTCAATACTTTGACAAGGTCACCCTTAGCCACCTTGTTTCCAGGCAGTAAATCTGAAACTGGCTCAATCTTGCTTCACACACTTCAGTGGAATCAGCATTGCTGCTTTATTTAGTTATTACTCTCTCCAGTGCAGAAACTGTTTATCCCTCTCGCAGTATCGTCAAACATGAGCAGAGGATTCAAAGATGCTGAAACAGGGAAAATTGTAGATGAAACATAACTGAGTCTAATGAATAAGGAAAAGCATATGCGTCAATGTTCCTCCAATTCCCTGGGTGCTGGAGCAAATCCCAAAGTACATCTCTAACGGCCCATTTACAGTATTAAGAGGTCTATTGCTGAGTCCAAAAAATGCAAGACAGACGGTCTGAAGAGAACATGGGGACAAAGGTGCAGGGTAGATACATTTCTTCGTCCATCATGACAGTATCAGTACCCATGAAGATGTGTACGACTATTTAGTCAACTATTTTCGAAGTCTATAAATAATCTCTTGGCTAATAAATGAATTCAAAAGGTCAAGTCATCATGGTTAACAGTAAACAGTTCTTCAGCAATACTACAGAGGTATAAATAACATAAAACACTTAGATTTATTGCCCTCAAGTCAGTTGAGACCCAGAAGCAGAGGGTGACAAATCTCTCAGAGTAGAATTTGCAATCCATTCAATTAAGTGCTTTGCACGCCTTTGAAAGTACATAATAAGTCACCAAGAGCAGCATGTGCCTGATACAGTACAACAGTTATTGGTTAGTTGGCAGTCTTTTCATAATCAGTACAGATACACTTACAGATTGCAACGACCCCATCCCATTTCAACATACCATACACATCCAGACAACACAACAAAATAGCTGCAATTCAAAACATATTCAAATTGAGACAATTTGAAATTTCAAACAGTGAATTCCTTCTTTGCTGTGCTATTTAACTTACTTCAATTATTGTACAATTCAAATTTTAGCAGAAAGTGACTGATCAAGACTGCAAGCTTTGGATTGCCAATAAGCATTCCACACAGGCACAATGAGCTAAATGGCCTATTCCAGCTGTGTGGAATCCTGCTTATAATGTCTGCATCAGCCTTGTTCCAGGTGTTTTCCACATGCAAACCATTCATATTTTTCATCTGACAGAGACATTAAGATTAAAAGCCAACAAAAGCATTAATTGCATTAAAACGAAAGGCATTATCATAGTAAAACAATATAATATTACATGATAATGATAGAATGTAAAGTAGCTTACACATTTAATTAATGTCTAGATCACATAACAACTGATGCAAGAATAGAACGGAGACCACAAGTTCAAGTAATTGACTTAGGATACAGTCATGAGGCATAAAGGGATATAACACACCAAAATTATAAGTAGTCATAAAGAAATAATTTATGCCCAGTACACCCAAGGTTGTGTTTAGTCCATTATTCTATAGCTGTTTCCTAACTCCGCTTAATTCCTGATATTGGCTGACACCATAACTGCAACTTCAAACTTCACCTGGAGAGGGGATTGAGACAACACTTTGACTAGGCACAGGAAATTATGATTCTGCTGTGAAACACGTCAGACTGTTGGAGTTTATGCTTTCATGCCCTAACGACCCAATCACAGCACTGGTTCCCTATGTGTTTCCATTTCTACCAATGCAATGTACACGCTTTAGCACATTAGAGTTGGAACAGAAATAGCCCATAAGTCAGCCCCATTAAAGAGAGAGTCCCAAAATGAAACTTACACTAATAGCTACAAATATTCAGAATAAATTGAAGCAGGCTAGGTAAGGAATAACTGATTGTGTGCCCGTCACAGTTCTTTTTTATTCATTCAAGGGATGATGGTGTCATTAGCTTAGCCAGCATTTATTGCCCATTCCTACTTGTCCATTGGTCAGTTAACAGTCAACTATATTGCTGTGGGTTCTCTCTAGTTAAACATGGCCCTCTTGCTACTTAACATCTTAACTTGCCATATTAACAAAATACTCAATGCAATTAGTAGCACAAACTATCCAGTAGGCTTTAAATTTAAGAACTGAAATGAAATTAATTTTCAAATATTGTAACTTTCATTGGCTATATATAATGTGTTATATTTTCATTGCTTTTCTATAATAGTTTGATTAAGTACAACTAAAACAACTCCAAATTCAAGTTCTCCATACAGAAGATATTACTACTTTCAGTAGTTTAATTTCTCGATGTTTATTTGTAATCAAACATCATTTTTTCCACTGATGTTGTTTAAAATAAAAGCTCGTCAAAAAATAGCTGTCAGAAAAATAAAATAACTGACACAATTAATCAGCAACACATGGACTTAAGTGACACAGCTTCCTTCTGTAAACACAGTATGCTTGACTATAAACTGAGAATTCTGACCGTGCCTTTTAAAAAAGGTTCATTCAGCAATAAACACTCACTGACAAACAGATTTGACATGTGCTGTCATCACCAGCAGTCCTAATACACTGGCAGGACTTTTTTTAAAATCTTTGGAACAAAATTCTTAATATTTACAAACCACAACCACAACATGCAATTTGGAAACCCATACTGTAATGGTCACTGAAGATATGAGGTGCAATTAGTTTTAATTATGCAAAGATCACCTGGAGGACTGAAGCAACTCCAAGCAACAAATGCCACCCTAACTGCTTCACATACAACTGGATGATTGCATTTATTTTTACAAACAATATCATAATCTTCAGTCATTGAAGAGACAATTTTAAAAAAAACATTTAAAAACTTTGACAGCCATCCATTTTCTCTTTACTTCTCATCTTAGCAGCATGCCTTCCTCTCTCATAACCCTTTACTTATTAGCTTGTTACTTTCTGCATTGTTATAAATTTGTTGCATGCTAGTACTCAAAAACTTACTTGAGTGCATTAAATTGTAAAATGGATTTTAATGGCAAGAATTACGTGTTTTCGATTTGAAAGAGAGAAGATGCACAAGACCTATCACTGCTGTAGTGTCGCATCCACCCAAACCTTGTTTTGCTTTTGGCCGCTTTTGCTACTTTTCTTGCCCTCAATGTCTGCTTTTGCCGCCTTTCTCACCATCAAGTGTGTTTTTACTGCTTTCTCATGCTGCGCCTCTTCACTGCTTTTCTCACCCTCAGTATTTTTGCTACTTTCCTTAACGTGTGCACTTTCTGCTGCTTTTCTTACCCTGTGTGTTTTGTTTTTGCTGCTTTGCTTACCCTCAATGCTGATGACATGTTCCCTGATCTGGTTCTGCAGGATGGGTTCCTCAATCCTCTCCAGCAGGTCGTAGATGGAGTAGATGTTAGGGTGGACGCTCTCGAAGCGCTGGATCTCCGCTCGGATGGCCGCCGAATTGGCCAACTGCTGCTGGTAATTCATCATTTCCAAACCGTAAAAACAAACCTCCCCCCCCGCTTTCCTCCCCTTCCTCCCCCTGCCCCACAAGGGGAGGGTTTTCTGAAGGGGATGGGGTTTGGGAGCGGGGGGAGGAGTGCTGGGGTGGGGGGCGCAGTGAAGAGGAGGGGAGGGAAGGCCGGACTAGAGCAGGACAACCTCCCCCCAGCAGCCCTGCAGCATCGTCCGCCTCGACGACACTCCCTGCCCCAACCAAAGTGCCACAGGCTGGGCCAGAAGCTGCTCCATAAGCCGCCGGAGTGATGAAGAGAGAGAGTCAGGAAGGAAAGGGGCTGCGTTTTGCGGTCGCGGGCCGGTCTCCTAACAGATGGGATGGCGGACTCCGTCTGCCTCTCTCACGCTCTCTCTCACGTCGTGCTGCTCGCGGGAGGGGAGGGGCGGGGGCGGGAATCACCGGCCGCTGCCGTTAATGTCGTTAATGTCGGTTTAGTCACTGCCGAGGCCGGCTCTCTCTCTCCCTCTCCTGGTCTCTGCTGCCTCTCTCATCCACCCCGGCACCACAACCCTGCCCCCGCTCCCCCCCCCCCCCCCCCCTCAGTTTCTTTTCTATTCTCTCTCGCTGCTATCTTCCTCTCACACTCATTCAAACATTATTTCTCCTCACAGTTTCTGTCTTCACTTTGAGTCTTTTTTTTTGTTCTCTTCCTCTCACTCATTCCTCTCTCACCTGCCACTTTCCACTCTTGAGTCTGTCCCGGCTATCCCTTTGGCTGCCTCTCTTGCTCATTCTCCCTCACTGAAACCTTCCCTTCCTCACTTTCTCTCTCTTCTTCACCCTCAGTCTCTCCCTCTCTCCATTTGGTGGTTCTCTTACATTCTGCATCACTCAATCTCTCTCTTCCTCAACCCTCTCCCACACTCCTTTGCCCTCACTTCTTCACTCTCTCACTCTGCTACGATTTCCTATTGTTCTTGTCATATTCACCAAGATACAGTGAAAAGTATTGTATTGCATGCTGACGAGACAAATCATACCTTTCATAAATACATTAGGGTAATTGAACAGTGTGCAGAATATGGTGTTACAACTGTAGGGAAGGTGCAGAAAAATATCAACTTTAATATATGAGAGATCTGGGAAAATAGCTGGAAAGAAGCTTTTCTTAAATCTTTCAGTACGTGTATAACCGAGGTGGGAGTGGTCATCGATTATGTTGACTGATTTTCCGAGGCAGCAGGAAATATAGACTGAGTAAATGGAAGGAAGGCTGCTTCTCATTTTAATTCTCCCCTCCACTCCCCTGACAACATGTCCATCCTTGGCCTCCTCCACTGGCAGAGTGAGGCCACATATAAACTGGAAGAAGAACACCTGATATTTTGCCTTGGGAGCTGACAGCCCAATATTGACTTCACCAGCTTCAAAATCCCTTTACCCAAGCCTCATCCCATGTCTAGCCCTCACCTTCCTGACCTGACCTGTCCTTCGTCCTTCTCACCTATCTACTCCACCCTTCCCATGGACTAATCACAATACCCCCTACCTGTATCTACCGACCACCATCTCTCCTACCTTTCACCACCCCAGCCCCACCCCTTCCATGTATTTATTTCTGGGCTCCCCTCACCAGTCCTGACAGAGTTTCAGCTCAAAACGTTGACTTTCCTGCTCCTTGGACGTTGTCTGACCTGCAGTGCTTTTCCAGCCTCGCAACAATAGACCCTGTTAGTAAAAATATCAGCTTGATGCCAGCCAAAGGGCCCATTCCTGTGCTGCACAGTACACACATACCAAGTCAGATAATATTAAACTCTGATAATTTCATGTCAGGTGTAGGGGTGAGGCAGAACTGGCTAAAATGCTGATTAGTTAACCAGGTAAAAGCAAGGAACTGGGCAATTTCAAACGGGCAATTGCAGCCTAGCCAAACAATGTCAACTCTGCTGAGAATTATCAGTCTGGCAGGACCTACCCAATGCCAGGCAGTGGTCTTCTTCTCATATATCAGGCACAGCCAGATGTAAACATCCACTGAGCTGGACTTTAGCAGCTTTTCATTCAGTTAGCTTAGGAATATTCAGACTAGCGAGTTTTGAGAAGATTTGTAGCTCAGGTTGAGGTTCTGGATGTGAGTTTGCTCGCTGAGCTGGAAGGTGAGTTTTCAGACGTTTCATCACTTTTTTTATTTGAAAAAATATACTTTATTCGGAAGATGTACAAAAAATAAAACATATTTACACACCCAGTCATGCAAGCCGCTCCGGGTTACCCAGGGGGTACATACACCAACTAAAGGAAAAAAACAAAGAAGGAGAAAAAAAAACAAAGCAAAGAAAACACCCCGGCAGTCGTCACCCCTCACAGTCCCCCATTTGGCCCCCTGACCAGTTGGGGAAGGCGCCAGCTGGGCCCAGTTACCAGATAGGGTTCTTTTGCCTATTCTGGACGAGGGGTTTCATACGGTGGTCTTTTCCCACTGCGCCTTGGCAGCGGCTGCCCCAAGCTTTAGCGCGTCCCTCAGCACGTAGTCCTGGACCTTGGAGTGCGCCAGTCTGCAACACTCGGTCGGGGTCAGTTCTTTCAGCTGGCAGACCAGCAAGTTGTGGGCAGACCAAAGAGCGTCTTTCACCGCATTGATGGTCCTCCAGGCGCAGTTGATGTTGATCTCGGTGTGCGTCCCCGGAAACAGCCCGTAGAGCACGGAGTCCCGCATCACGGAGCTGCTCGGGACGAACCTTGACAAATACCACTGCGTCCCCCTCCAGACCTCCTGCGCATAGGCACACTCCAGAAGGAAGTGATCGACAGTCTCGTCCCCCCCGCAGCCACCTCGAGGGCAGCATGCGGTGGCGCAGAGATTCCGGGCACGCATAAAGGATCTCACTGGCAGAGCCCCTCTCACCGCCAGCCAAGCAATGTCCTTGTGCTTGTTTGAAAGTTCTGGTGATGAAGCATTCTGCCAAACGACTTTGGCAGTCTGCATGGGGAACCACACGACGGGATCCACCCTCTCCTTTTCCCGAAGGGTCCCAAGGATACTACGTGCTGACCACTGCCTGACGGCCTTTTGGTCAAAGGTGTTTCCTTTCAAAAATTTCTCCACGAAGGACAGGTGGTACGGAACGGTCCAACTACTCGGAGCGTTCCGCGGCAATGAGGCCAGGCCCATCCTTCGCAACACCGGGGACAGGTAGAACCTCAGTAAGTAGTGACACTTGGTGTTTGCGTACTGAGGATCTACGCACAGCTTGATGCAGCTGCACACAAAGGTAGCCGTCAGGGCGAGGGTGGCGTTCGGTATGCCCTTTCCCCCATTTTCCAGGTCTTTGTACATGGTGTCCCTGCGGACCCGGTCCATCCTCGACCCCCAAATGAAGTGGAAGATGGCCCGGGTGACCGCAGCGGCGCAGGTCCAGGGAATAGGCCAGGCCTGCGCCACATACAACAGTACCGAAAGCCCCTCACACCTGACAACCAGGTTCTTACCCGCGATGGAGAGGGACCGGAGCGTCCACCTGCCCAGCTTCTGCTTCAATTTGGTGATACGCTCCTCCCAAGTCTTAGTGCACGCCCCAGCTCCACAAAACCAAACACCCAGCTCCTTCAGGTAGTCTGTCCTGACGGTGAAGGGGACGAAGGAGCGGTCGTCCCAGTTCCCGAAGAACATGACCTCGCTCTTACCCCTATTGACTTTGGCACCTGAGGCCAGTTCAAACTGGCCGCAGATGTCCAATAGTCGACTCACCGACCGACGATCGATGCAGAAGACGGCGACATCGTCCATGTACAGGGAGGTCTTGACCTGAAGGCCTCCGCTGCCTGGGATAGTCACGCCCTTCAGGCTCACGTCCTTCCTGATGGATGCGGCGAAGGGCTCCACACAGCACACGAACAAGGCAGGAGAGAGCGGGCAGCCCTGCCTGACTCCAGATCTGACAGGAAAACTGTCCGATTCCCACCCGTTGATCGAGACTGCGCTAACGATGTTGGCGTAGAGCAGCCGGATCCAATTGCGGATGCCCTCCCCGAACCCCAATTTGGAGAGGACTCGTGTAAGCATGAGAGACCCTGTCGAAGGCCTTCTCCTGGTCCAGGCTGACAAGGCAGGTGTCCACCCGCCTGTCCTGTACATAGGCGATCGTATCCCTGGTGAGCGCGAGGCTCTCAGCGATCTTCCTGCCCGGCACAGCACAGGTTTGGTCAGGGTGAATCACCGACTCCAGGACAAACCTGACCCGGTTGGCTATGACCTTGGCCAGGATTTTGTAGTCCACGTTCAAAAGTGAAATGGGACGCCAATTCTTAATTTCTTCCCTCTCCCCCTTCCTCTTGTAAATGAGGGTGATGATGCCCTTCCTCATGGACTTGCACATTTCCCCTGCCCGAAGCGCACTATCGTACACCTCCAGCAGGTCCTGGCCGACCAGGCCCCACAGAGCGGAATACAGCTCGACCGGTAAGCCATCGCTTCCGGGAGTCCTATTCCTCTCCAAGGACTTGAGGGATCTGGTCAGCTCGTCCAGGGATATCGGACGGTCCAGCCACTCCCTCGTGCCGTCGTCTAAGACCTCCATGATAGACGACAGGAACGACTCGGAGGCCGTGCTGTCCGTGGGCTTCATGTCGTACAGTCCGGCATAGAAGGATCTGCTGATCCTCAAAACGTCGGGCCGAGACGACGTCACCGAGCCATCGTCCTCCTTCAGCCGGCTAAGCACAGAGCTCTCTTTGTGCACCTTCTGAAAGAAGAAACGCGAGCATGTCTCGTCCTGCTCCACGGAGCGGACCCTGGACCAGAAGATTATCCGGGAGGCCTCCGCGGCGAAGAGCGAGGCTTGCTGGCCCCTCACCTCGCGGAGGTCCTCCGTGACATCGACCCCCATCAACTGCAGAAGGAGTAGGTTCTGTACCCTTTTTTGGAGTCGCGACAGCTTTCCCCGCCTCTGTCTCGCCTTCTGAACACCCTTGAGGACAAAAAACCTCCTGATGTTCTCCTTCACCGTCTCCCACCAGTCGCCCGGAGACTCAAAGAGGGGTTTCACGGTTCTCCAACCGGCGTACTCCCTCTTAAGCTCCTCGACGTTCTCTGGGGTCAACAGAGTCGTGTTGAGCTTCCACGTCCTTTTGCCGGCCGGCTGGTCGTCCTGTAAGTGACAGTCGGCCAGCAGGAGGCAGTGGTCAGAGAAGAACACCAGCTCGACGCCAGTGGACCTGACCGAGAACGCCTGTGACACAAACAGGAAGTCTATCCTTGAGCGGATAGACCCGTCTGGCCACGACCAGGTGTACCTCCGCTGTGCTCCATTTGCAGGGGTGCTGAAGATGCCGAGCAGCTTGGCATCCTTCACCGTGCCCATCAGGAATCTGGACGTGACGTCCAGTTGACTCCCCCGACCCGCTGTCCCCACACCGGATCTTCCATCTGCATCGATGATGCAGTTGAAGTCTCCGCCTAGGATGACCGGCCTGGACAGGGGTGGAAGCCGCTGCAGGACGGCCAACCGCTCACTCCGTACCGCTGGGGCGTACACGTTGATCAGCATCAGGGGAGCGTTCCTGTAGGTGACGTCAGCCACTAGGAGGCGCCCCCCCCAGCACCTCCTGAACTTGAGAGATGGTGAAGTTGCGCCCCCGCAGCAGAATAGCCAGGCCCGAGGAGCGACAGTCGTTACCCCCCGACCAGATCGAAGGCCCACAGGTCCAGTCGCCAGACCATTTCCCATACCTGCCGAGGTGCGATATCCCGCACTCCTGCAGAAACAGGAGGTCCGCCTCGATGGTGGTCAGGTAGGCCAACGTGGATACACATCTTGCGGTGGACCTGACACTGCGCACATTAATGCTCGCAACTCGTACCCCCATTGTGGGCAGTGACCGCAGTACCCTCCCCAAGTCCAAGGTCCAGCCCCTCCATCTGTCCCTTCATGCCCATTGCCCGGGCTAACTGCTGGATGCTCTCCGGGCTCAGGAAACCGTCTGTGCTGCCTTCCGGGTGGCATCCCCACGTCAGGCATGCGGAGGCAGGAGGGTCTGGCTCTGGGTCAGGCTGGGGACGCGCTGTTTCCTCCTTCCCGCCTGGAAGTTCCGGGGGGCCCTCCAGTGCCCCAGCCGCACTTGACTGGGTGTCGGAGGGAGCCTCAGGACGCCTCCATCGACTCCGGGTTGTCGGGGTGGGAGCGGAGGCTGCAGTGGTGCTTTGCTGGCCTCGGGCCCATTCTGCGGGGCTGGGCCCTCCTGCACGACCTGGCCCTCCTGCACATTAGTGGGGTCCTTGCTGGGCCCTGGTGCCTTCCTGTCCTCCAGGGGGGGGCTGGCCCCGCATTGCCCCTGCCGGCGACCTGGGCGTAGGTGGTCCCCCGCTGCTGGCATGCCCTATAGAGGTGACCCGCTTCCCCGCAAAGGTTGCAGCTTTTCTCTTGTGGGCAATCCTTTGCAAGGTGTCCCTCCTCCCTGCAGTTCCTGCAGATGGTGGCTTTGCAGTCGGCCGCCACGTGACCTGACCTACCACAGGCATGGCAGACTTTAGGTTGCCCTGCATAGGTCAGGTAGCCCTTGCACCCGCCGATCGCGAAGCTGGACGGTGGGTGTACGACATTCCCATCTGTGCCCATCCTCAGCGTCACCTTGACCTGCCTCTTACTCATCCAGATGCCAAAGGGGTCCATGATGTCAGTTAGGTCCCCTTCCACCTTCACATACCTTCCGAGGAAGGTCAGGACATCAACTGCTGGCACATGCGGGTTGTACATGTGTACAGTCACCATACGGCTCCTCTGCGCTGGCATCACAAACAGCGGGACAGCGATCAATACAGAGAGGGGGCCCTCACCTCCTTTCTCCTTGAAAACCTCCAGGAAGCGCTCACAAAGCTTGGCACTCCTGAAGGTCACATCGTAAAAACCTCCTCCGGGAAAATCCTGCAGGCAGTAAATGTCCGCAGCAGCGAACCCACAACAGTCCAACAGGACCCTCTTCACGAAGAAGGTGCGGTCCACAGGTGCACCTTCATCCACCTTCTTTACGGAAACACGAATGGTGTTCTGGACCCCCTGACCTGGGGCACGAGCACTTGCCGCAGCCATCGTTGCAGGTTGGCTGCTCGCCTGAACCAGCGTTAGGCCGAAACCAGCATTAAGATCAACCGGTCACAAGGGTGCACAGCCAACCCAACATCCTCCTTTCACCTCCAACACAGCACTCTCCTCCTCTCGGTCCACAAGAGAGTGGGTCTTTATTTTGTTCCAGATGTAAGCTGGTTCACTGATCTTGAAGGTTTGTTCCCAGACGTTTCGTCACCATTCTAGGTAACATCATCAGCGAGCCTCCGACGAAGCGCTGGTGTTATGTCCCGCTTTCTATTTATCTGGTTAGGTTTACTTGGGTTGGTGATGTCATTTCCTGTTCTTTTTCTCAGGGGATGGTAGATTGGCTCCAAATCAATGTGTTTGTTGATGGAGTTCCGGTTGGAATGCCATGCTTCTGGGAATTCTCGTGCGTGTCTGTGTTTGGCTTGTCCTAGGATGGATGTGTTGTCCCAATCAAAGTGGTGTCCTTCCTCATCTGTATGTAAGGATACGAGTGATAGTGGGTCATGTCATTTTGTGGCTACTTGATGTTCATTAATGAACATCAACTAGCCACAAAACGACATGACCCACTATCACTCGTATCCTTACATACAGATGAGGAAGGACACCACTTTGATTGGGGCAACACATCCATCCTAGGACAAGCCAAACACAGACACGCACGAGAATTCCCAGAAGCATGGCATTCCAACCGGAACTCCATCAACAAACACATTGATTTGGAGCCAATCTACCATCCCCTGAGAAAAAGAACAGGAAATGACATCACCAACCCAAGTAAACCTAACCAGATAAATAGAAAGCGGGACATAACACCAGCGCTTCGTCGGAGGCTCGCTGATGATGTTACCTAGAATGGTGACGAAACGTCTGAAAACTAACCTTCCAGCTCAGCGAGCAAACTCACATCCAGAATATTCAGAGTCTTGATTTTCTACAGCATCTTTGCCCAACTGTACATCAATTCTATTTACCTGCTTTTGCTCAGTACCTCTAATTAGCAATTTAATCTCAACCTTGAAATTTGCAACTGATTCCTACAACTTTCTGAAGAGTTCCAGATTTCCACCACCCTTTGTGTGAAGTAATGTTTTTACTTATATATCCTAACATTTTCTTTTATCATTTCAAATATCTTCATGATGGCACCCCTCGGCCCTTGAAATGCAAGAGAATGCAAATCAGTTAAATGGAACCTGTACTCATAATTATAAGTTTTCCAGCCTGGAATTGATCTGATGCTTTATAGCTTACTAGCCGAAGATACCTGTCCTGCGGCCTCATAAGTGGACATATAGGCCATATTTCAAGTGGGGTCTGATGAATGCTGTGTACAATTGAAGTTTTGCTTCACCTTGTTTGTATTCCACTCTTTCTGGAATCAAGGTCAACATGTCATGTGCCTTTTTTATTACATTTTCTAACTGCCTTTTAATGATTTCTCCTCATGAATACTCAGTCCCATTTGCCCTTCCAGTTCTGAATATCTTGCCATTCAAATATATTTTCAATTCATTTCATCTAAGTCCCTGCGTAACATTTTGTTTCTGTGGACAATGTATTTTACTTTCTAACAGGGTCTTTGACAAATCTGAATATTCAACACAGTGTCTTTATCACTACATATATATTTAAAAGCTAATTGCAGAAAACAATACTTGTCATGTTCCACCAATCAGACAGCATTCACAGTCACTTGGATTTTCCCATGGTATATACAGTAGCTACGAAACTCGTTGATTGCCTTTCTTCATCTACAGCAACCATTAATTTTGGATTTTTAAAGTGATTTTTATAGCCAGATGTCATTTTTTCCATGAATCCTTTGCAATTATACAATCAGTGGATCAGCTCCGATGCATATTGGCTTGCCTGCACTTGCTTGGCTCGGTTCGTCCACAGCCAACAAGTCATGGAGTGAGAATTTATTTGAGAAATACCTTTTTTACGTGGATGTTGCAGTCTAGGGCAATGGATAGTGATGGTAGGGGCTCCAATTTTCTTTTCCATCACAGAGCTGACCAGAAATTTCTCCCATTCATGCTGCCTAACATTGGCATGTATAGGAAGGATTTTGATATTTGATTGCATTAAAGTCACTTCAAAGCAATGCTGCATCGAGTCGCAGAATAAAGGCTTGGTCATTTAGGACTGAGGAGAAATGTATTCACTCAAAGGGTTACAAACATGAGGAACTCTCGACCCTGGAAGGTGTTCAATTACTGAGTATATTCAAGATGAAGGTCAGTAGATTTTTGGCAGGAATGAAATTAAACAATATGATAATAGTGCAGGAGGAAGGAGTTGAGGTGGGAGATCAGCCATGATCTCATTGAATAGTGAAACAGTGTTGAAGGACAAAATATGCAGATTCAGCAGGGGAAAGCGAAGAACAACAGGAAAGTTCGTGATAAAATGACAGGCAAAGACAATTTAATGAAGCAAAAAGGATGTTGGCTCAAGACAAAAGGAATGGTAATTATGCAAGAAGAGGAAATGGGACTTCCAGTGCTGAGGAGGGGTCACTCAACCCGAAAAGTTAATTCTGATTTCTGTCCACAAATGCTGCCATACCTGCTGAGCTTTTCCAGCAATTTCTGTTTTGTCAAAAGAAATGGAACTAGATGAGCTTCCAGTTTATAAACTTTCCATTGATGTCAATCCTCTTGTGGATATTTTCTAATTGACCTGTTGAGGGTTGTTATTACATGCCTCTGGAGCAGGTGGGATTTGAAGCCAGGTCTCCTGGCTAGAGATGAGCTTTCAGTAATAACAACAGAACATTAGATGCCCAATGTCAAATAAAATGATCAAAAATTGTTGAGTTGGATACTGAACCTGGGAGGCTTTTAAGTAGCTGATTAAAAATGGACTGCCATTCTTATTCATCAGATTTGGTCACATGCCCTTGATGTTACTCTGATCAGTTTATATAAGCTTAAATCAGCTTGTGTAAGCACTCAGTCACTTCGTCCTTCATGATAGATTCTAGTGACTTTACATCAACTGACAGGTCTGCGTGTGAAATACAGAAAATACTCAGCATCTGCAGAGAGTGAAACGAAATTTCATATTGATGGCATTTCATTGGAACCGGAAAACATAATAGATTTAATGGCTTATAAGCAAACATAAGGTTATCAGACCCTGTTGTCCAGGAAAAAGGAAACGGTGGTTACAATTTTGCTGCAATCAATGGTGATGCTATAATGGGTTAGCTGGAGACATGACGTCTGTTTCTCAGGCTTTAGTTGAGCTTCATTAGAACCATGTAGGAGGCCGTGATCAGTGTGAGAGTAGGGCAGAGATTTCAATTGGTCTGTGGTAATCCAGTTTCTCCGTCCCTATTTAAATACTCAAGTGGCATTTACAATTTTCCAATCCGAGGGCACAGTTTGTGGAACTAAAGAGCAAGTGGCATACTGCTATCCTTACTTCAGAAAGGACATTCTAACTCAAGAGGCGTTACAACAAAAACTCACTGTTTTCTGAGATGAGGAAATTTGTCCTGTTGGGAGTGAATGAGTAAACTAGACCTTTATTCACTGGAATTTACAAGAATGAAAGATATGACCTAACCAAAATATAAAATAATTAAGTGGCCTGATGGAGTCGAAGCTGAAAGGCTGCTTCTCCTTGGATGGTGAATCTAGAGCACAGGGGCTTGGTCTCAATGCAACAGAACCTCCAGCATCGAGCACCAACATTGAAGGTGGGTGCTGAGCAGAGTAGTTGGGAAGGCAAATGGACCTTTTCTGGAGGAAAGAGTGATTTTGGAGGACAAGGCCACATGGGGAGGAGGATCAGATGGACAATGGATTTCCTCAACCACATAAACCATAGGTTTAATTCCAGATAATGTTATATCTTCCATATCTAACCTTAATTTCCATCAAAGTTTATAATGACCTGATGCTTGCAATATGAAGAAGCCCTGCCTAATGCTCTTTGGACTCGTTGCGTGTACGTCTCGTTATCTTTCTGGTGCAGTTGACAGGATCCTGCAGCACAGACATCAAATCATGATGAACAAAGTTGAAAGGCGTAAAGATGAGCTAGAGCTGATGATGGAGCAGTCGAAACTGGGAAGTCCGTGAAGAAAGCTGGGTTGCTCTGGGATCATCGGAGATTCAATCATTGACGGAGGAAATGAGACCTTTAGGCCAAGCATAGGCAGAGACTCCGCATGTGCATTCCTTTGACTGTACGGAGGAAAGAAGCAGTCCTCCTCGTCATTTATTCTACTTGCCGATGAGTAAGAAGCTGGGCCAATTCTGGGGAAGGTCATTCAAGAAGGGGTCAATAGATTTTTTGGGTACTGCGGGAATTAAGCAATATGAGGATGGTGCAGGAAAGAGGAGTTAACATAGGAGATCAGCCATGATCTTTTTGAATAATGAGGCAACCTTGAAGGATTAAATAGCTTTTTCCAGCTCCTATTTCTTATGTTCCCAATGCCAGTCTCTCATGCTATGCCAGCCTCTTGCTCACTATTGTTTAATGATAACTGGATAAAGTGTTATAGAATGATAATTAGCAGGCTATTGGACACTGGAGACAAGGTGGTGCTGCTAACTGTTGTGTGCCAGGCAGCATGGTTAGTCACTCAGACCAGCAACTCTTTCAGTTTTGGTGTGTGCTGAGGCCAAGCTGTAAGTAAGCCCCATGGGGTGCACCAATCTCCACATATGCAACTGCCCTTCCCTGAAACCACCATGGCGTGGACTAATGCAGCAGCTTTCATAGGTTGGAGTGCAGGCTGGCAGTGGGTTGTGAGCCTGGAGGTGGAGTGTGGGGACAAGACATGCCATTGTTGGCATTGCTGGAGCATGGGCCTGTTCCAAACTACAAAACCATTGAACTCAAGATGATAATTTCAATTCTTGACAGTCTGTGAGGTTCTTTTATATCTGAAGTTCCTCATTCCTGGTGACATTTTCTCTGTATCTTTTTAAACATATTTACACCGTTCCTGAAGCACAGTGTCCAGAATAGGCCATAATACTACAACTACGATGAGCAAAATATAATCAAAACCAAGGACTGGGGATGGATATGTGGAAAGTATCTTTCAATACTCCAGAGGTGGTAGTGAAGACCATCTTCTGTAGTCCTTCAATAGGGCATCAGGCCATATCATGTGAAAACCAAAAGAGCTGAAGATGCTGTAAATCAAGAACAAAAACAAAGTTGCTGGAAAAGCTCAGCAGGTCTGGCAGCATCTGTGAAGGAGAAAACAGAGTTAACGTTTCGGGTCCAGTGACCCTTCCACAGAATCTGTGGAAGGGTCACCGGACCCGAAACATTAACTCTGTTTTCTCCTTCACAGATGCTGCCAGACCTGCTGAGCTTTTCCAGCAACTTTGTTTTTGTTCAAATCATGTGAAACTGTGGACAGTCAGGAAGAAGGTAAGACTTTGAACAATGACCAATAGAGTTTTGAGCTTTTTCTGGATGACCTTTGCCTGGGATCAGATAAGAATGTTTGACACAGGCCACGGAATTTGCCAAAGCTCCTTGCACTCTTTCTGTCTCAGGAGATAGCAGGTGAAGGAAAAACAAGATTAGGAATACAGGGATACCTCTGGTGAGAAATGATGCAGAGGCATATGGATGTAATGGTCCTTCCTGAGTACACTGTGGAATACAGAGCAAGCACATGAACATTGGTTCACTCCAATATCATGACTTTATGTTTGAAATGGCACAGCACAAAAGAAGGTGTGTGAATGGCTGTTTTTGTGGGGGGGGAGTTCTCATGATTTCTGTGTGACATTGATAGCATTTTTCCAACTTATATTTTTCAGCAATACTTTAAAAGCCAGCAGTGCTGTTATTGATCATAATGTTGTCTTTTGTGTTCCCAGTTTTCTCACCAACTGTGGAAAATCTGAAGACCACTCTGAAGATCATTGTGCGTAAGAGAAACTGATTTAATTTCTTAGGTTGAATTTGTTTTTTGACTAAATAAACTGAGTGACATAATGCTGAACAGCAGTGATGCCATATAAACTTGTGAATAAAAATATATTTTTCAGTCTTTCCACAGTGATTGTTATTTGCATTTAAACAGCACCTTTAATGTAGCACAATATTCCAAGATGTTTCATAGGAACATAATCCAATAAAAATTGACAGCAAGCCAAAGGAGATATCACAACAAGTGCCCTGTAACTTGAATTTTATTTTCAGCAATAAATAAAACTATAATAAATGGAATCAACCTCTGCCAAAGGTACGAGAACCAATCACTCAGAAAATTTATTTGTCAGATGTTATGCTTTATGCATTATGAGAGGAAGGTCTTTGTTAATTGAAGTGAGCTAGTAACGAAGTAGGGTCTGATTTTCATATACACGCAAAAATGCTTTCTAAGCAAAAATCTAATAAAATCATTACTTTGTTTGTGATTGGTGAAAAATCTTTGGGTTTCACTCCCTGTGAAACTCCATTCCTTCACCACTGACTCCATCTTCTTTCCTGCCTCAGCCTGTTTGCACCTTCAGCATCCTATTTAACCCAGAGCTGAGCTCTCAGCCTCATATTCTCTCCTTTAGGAAGTGTGCCAACTTTCACCTTCATAATCTTGCCTTATTTGCCTCTGCCTCAACCCCTCTGCCATTGAATCCCCAATCTATGCTTTTGTTACCTCCAAACTCAATTCAATCTCTGATACTCAGAACACGTTCAATGCCTCCAGAAACAATTCTCTCTCCAGAAGGCACCACAACCAAAACATCTTTCACTCTTTGCCCCTCTCTGTCTTCCGCAAGGACCATTCCCTTCGCCAATCCTTACTTCGCGCCACACTCCTGACCAACAACTTCAACCCGCCCAGTACCTTCCCATGTAATGGTAAAAGATGCAACACCTGCCCACACCTCCATCCAGGGTCCAAAATATTCCTTCCAGGTAAGACAGAGCTTCACCTGCATCTCCTCCAACCGAGTCTATTCATCCAGTGATCCTGATATGGTCTTCTCTATATCGGTCCAACCAAATGTAGACTAGCTGACCATTTCACGGAGCACCAAGCATCTTCCCAGCCACTGCCCATTTCAACGCCACCACCCCGCCCCCCCAACTCCACCTCCGACATGTCCATCCTTGGCCTCGTCCAGTGTCGCAGTGACTCAGAATGCAAATTTGAGGAACAATACTTTATCTTCTGCCTAGGTGCCCTACAGCCCAGAGGACCCAACACTGAGTTCTCTAATTACAAATAACCTTCCCGCCCATCCCCCAACTTCCTTACCAGCCTCACCTCCTCCTTTCCATTTCACCTTCTGACTGTCCCTTCCAACCACCAACCGGATTCATCCCTCCCATCGACCAACCAGGTCATACCTAATACCAGCGTCCACCTATCACCACCATTCTACTCCCCTCCCTCCGCCCCTTTTTATCTGCAGCTCCGCCTATCCCTACATCCAGTCTTGAGGAATGGTAATATCTGAAGCGTTGACTTCTCTTTCCTCCAGGTGCTGCCTGGCGTGCTGTGTAGTTCTAGCCTCCTGTTTGTCAACTCTTTCAATGTTTTCCTGGCTATCCTTCCTTCTGTAAACTTGAGCTCACCCAAAGCCCATTCACCCTTCACTCCTGTAGATGACTAAACTATATTGGCTCCTTCTCCAGCAGCTTTAAAATTTGCTTCCTTGTTTTCTAAACTCACTGCAGCCTCACCCCTATCTAACCTTCCTTAACCCTACAAATCTCTGTCATCCTCCAGT
Source organism: Stegostoma tigrinum (assembly GCF_030684315.1). NCBI lineage: Eukaryota > Metazoa > Chordata > Chondrichthyes > Orectolobiformes > Stegostomatidae > Stegostoma > Stegostoma tigrinum. The sequence continues at coordinate 16,166,319 of NC_081360.1, read as the reverse complement.
CCTTGGCAATTTGTGCTTCCTCCATTTCCTTCATCCTATTATAGGTGGCCCTGCCTTCAACCATCAAAGGTCTAAGCTTTGGAATTCCTTTCCCTAAACTTCTTCTCTTCTATGTGTCTCACAAACATTTTATATTGCTCCATAAAACCTACCACTTTACCACACTGTTGATCATTTGCCCTGTGTTGTCTTCTTGTGTGGCTTGGGGCCATTTTTTTCTGATGATATCATATTATGGTGAAGGTGATAGAAAAATTCAAGCTGTTATTGTCAACATAGTCCATGCTTCTTCTTAGTGATATCAGGCTCCCATGCAATTTGGTAAGTTTGTCAAGTGACTAACTGCATCTTGTAGGACAGGCCAACCCCTTGTTTATATCAGTGTAGGCAACAGTTGAGCATATAATTCCAGAGTTAGGAGGAAGAAAAGTCAATCCTGTTTTACAATACAGTTTGTTGAAAATGCATGAATATGGAGATCAGGGAGAGGGCAAGTTTATTCTTTATGAATACAGGATGTCTTTTCTTTGGAAGAAAAAGTGGATGTTGTGTTATGCCTCACAGCAGACATGCAAAATGCCTTTAAGGGATTACCTCCAAACTCAATTCACTCTCTGATACTCATATATCATCATGACATGCAACATAATGGAATAAAGCTCTCAGTCTCCATCTTACTGAGCTCTGTTCTCTTGCAGGATGACTCACTGAGGGATGTGTGCTACAGTATATCAGAATTATTTAGCTTGAGCCCAGAGATACCAGTGCCTGTGATTGTAATGTACTTAGATAAATACCGGGTGCCACGATAATAATTTATTATTCTTTAGTATCATGATTACTATGTGATCAACATCCCATCCTTATGTTATGGGATCTGTCTTAAATACCACAATGTTGGAGTGGCAGATCTTCAGTATATCACCAGCTTATCAGCTTATGACATATCACATCAGCAACCAAGAAGGACAAAGGCATCAAATGCATTGGAAGTGCACCAAGTTCTCCTCCAAATTGAACACAATCCTGACTCGAAGAAATATTGCCATTCCTTCACTGTTGCTGGGTCAAAATCCTTCTGAACAGAATTGTGGATATATCTACCTCACAAGGACGTCAGCTGTTCAAGAGGGCATCTGTCTTCCCATCCTCTGTAACAGAACAATTGGAGAAGGACAATAAATACTATCTTAGTCAGTGATGCACAGATTTATTGCACAAGTTTTTTAAAAACAGGTGTATGCCACCAGTGAACAGCATGGTAAGCATTAGCTACAAATGCAAATGATTGAAAAAGCAGGCAGCACAAATTTAACATGGTGGCTACAACACGATAATTCGGCACAAGTTACACATGCACCAAGATTGCCATGTTCAATTTTAGGAAAAGTTAATTTTACCCACTATATCTTTCTTAGTGATTGGGTTGAAGAAAGAATACAAAACCCTTCACAACTTCAAGGCATCTTAAAGTACTCTCCAGCCAACAATGCATTGTGAATTGTGGTCGTTGTAAGGCAGGAAGTATGACTGTCAAATTGAACATAGCAACATTTCACAGACAGCAAAGTAATAATGACAAGATAATATTTACAGGGTAATGTATGGAGCACTGTGTCCTGTATATTTCATTGTATAAGCTGTCAGATCACCACATTGAGAGGATATCAGTTTGGCACAGACTCGAGCCTGAATTCATGAGATAGCTTCCTAATGTCTGTTTCTAAGCGAGCTGATTATATTGAAACCCGTCTTATTGAATCAGAGGGAACCCCTGAGAAGGTGCTAAGCTCCTGCAACTGTCCTTATTGTCACACAGTGGAAGTAGCAGAATAGCATTACAGCATTCTGTCAATAGAATTAATGTAAGTAAAGTTAGGGAAGTAATGCAACTAAAACGCAAGTGCTTACCAGTAAAAACACTCTTGTGAAATTAGCCGGATCCATTTCACACCATACAGCAGAAAAGGTCTAAAGTAAAGATTGAGTCATAGTTCAAGGTTATTATTTAGCAACTGAAATAGCCTGACTTTACAGAGACTAATAAATCAATGTCACTATTTTTAACTCTTCGTCCTGGTTGTTAGCTTTCTTCTTTTGTTCGCTCCTTGTTAGTATTCAGTTGTGCACCACGCTAGGAATAACTCTGTGTTGATTCAACAATTACACAGATATGCAAAAACAGAGTTAATAATTAAACCAGAGTTAAACCAGATTAATAATTCAAACTTTGATCTAATGCTTTGGAGTTTATCAATTCATCCTGGTTTGGCAATCACAGAGAGGGTGGCAATGGCCTTGTGGGGCTATCGCTAGATTGTTTGTCTAGAGACCCAGGTAATGTTCTTGGGAGCTGGGTTCAAATCCTGATGGTGGAATCTGAATTCAATTTTTTAAAAATCTGGGTATATGGCCATGAATCTGTTATCAGTAATCAAGAAAAATTCATCTGGTTCACCCATGTCCTTTTGAGAGGGAAACTGCCATCCTTGCCTGGTGTGGCCCACATGTGACTCCAGACCCACAGCAATATGGTTGACTCTCAGCTGCTGTCTGGGCACTTAGGGATGGGTAATAAATGCTGACCTAGCCAGCGATGACTTCATCCTGTGAATGAATAAAAAAAGCCTCTCAGGAGAGGTTGGTGTTACTCTTGGTTGCTCTTGGCGTATAACTTGGTTGTCTTGCTGCTGGTTGCTGTAGCTCAACATCACTGCACAATCATCATTGTTGGGCTTTTCCTCTTCACTGTCTGGATGATTAACATATTGTGCATTGGTCTTAACTGGCGTCTGTTGCTTCTCACTGTAATAGCATTATTGGTAATGATTTTATATGATTTGGGCTGATTGCATATCTTAGCTTTTACTGGTATCCAGGTATCTGTCCGGTGTGCAGTTGTGATGGTTCTGTACTTCCTTGCTGGCGGTGTATCTGTTTCATTCCCCTCAGTCTTTGAGAAGTCCTGTGGTTATTTCATTCTCACTGCTGTGGGTGTGGTATGAATCTCATGAATGGTTATTATGCTGAAATCTGTATTTACTGGCAGTGATGCCATTATATTTACTAGATAGAACATATCAGGAAACCAAGCTAAATGAGCCATGTGATTGTGCTATTGCACAGAATTGATGGATTGCTATGCTCTGTGAAGAAGGTCTTTTGTTCTTAAAATGTCTATAGAGACCCTACAGTGTGGAAAGATGCCATTCAGCCCATCAAGTCCACACTGACCCTCTGGAGAGCATCCCCACACCCCTGACCCCGTAACCCTGCATTTAGCGTAGCTAATCCACCTAGCCTACACAGCTTTAAACTGTGGGAGGAAACCAGAACACTCAGCAAAAATCCACACAGACACAGGGAGAACATGAAAACTTCACACAGTCACCCAAGACTGAAATGAACCCAGGTCCCTGGCACTGTGAGGCAACATTGCTAACCACTGAGTCACCATGTTGCCCTTAGGTAGGTTGTAAAATGGAGTATCATATTTAGGGGGCCCATCCCTTTTCAGATGAGTAGTGGTAATATGTTGGCACTAACTTAAGAATCAGTTTTCGTTATCAGGGCTCGCTTTTGTTATCAGGGAGAGGTGATTACTTTTTGAGGACAACAATATTGATGGTCATAAAAGTTTCTGCTTATACCGTCAGTATGGTATTTGAGATTGACAATTCATTACCTTCCAAAGGTTGCTTTTTGGTTTGTTAGCCATTTATGTATGTTGATATGTCTTCCCTGCTGCCATTATTTTGGTATTGTACCACCTTGTTGGTCATTTGGGTCCTGTTCTGAAATTTGGTTTGAATTTTGCAACACAGAATTGCTGAACATGCATGCCCAGTTTCCTTTGCATGTGCTTTGCAGTTATGAAAAAATATTGGACAACATCTGGATGGAGATTAAACTGCATCTATATGAGATCTTGCTGGCTTGGTATACTTTGCTATCTGTAGCAATAGTATCTGCATCCAAAGAATGTAATTGATGTTGGCATGGCAATATGCCTTCAAGGCATAAATAGCACTTTCCCTTTGTCTGTAAGATCTTTCTGAGGGTCTTTGATTAGAATAGAGATGATTAAAAACTTAATTACCCTCTAATTAAGTTATTAAGCATAATCACACCCAAGCCCTTTGCTGTGGAATTTGGCAACAGTCATCAATAGATTCTTAGGGTTTCTGTCAATACAACAGATTTGGAGTCAGTTAACTGAGAAGGTGATTCATAGCTTCAGCTGATCCACAAGGTCTGGGTTTTCTTGAGGTCTTTTTATTTTCCTCAGAAAGACCAATGGTATCTTTTTAGCAAAACCCCTCCTTGCAAATAGTGTATCATCTGTTTACAGATCTCTTCTTGGGATCTCATCTTGGGATTCCTTATGAAAGTTACTATGTTACTTAAATAGCTATAGTTCAGTGAGGATGTCACTCACTGTCCAACCACAGTCAAATTCTGAGACTCACTGATTTGTAGAGATGTACACAATACTCCAGGTATTGTGATCCTTCTGTCAGACCCTTCTGCCCAACTCATCCATGCTGACCAGATATACTAAATAAATCTAGTCTCATTTGCCAACATTTGGCCCATATCCTTCTAATTGCTTCCTATTCATAAACCCATCCTGACGCCTTTCAAATTTTGTAATTGTACCAGCCTCCACTTCAGCTCCTTCGGCAGCTGAATCCATACATGTACCAAACTCTGCGTGAAAACAGTACACAATATTTCAGGTGGGATCTTACCAAGGCTCTACATAACTGGACGTACATGGAATAGTGTAGGTTAGATGGGCTTCAGATCGGTATGACAGGTCGGCACAACATCGAGGGCCGAAGGGCCTGTACTGTGCTGTTATGTTCTATGTTCTATGAAAAAATTGCCGCTTAGGTCCTTTTTAAATCTTTCCCCTCTCACCTTTGACTTAAGCCAAATAGTTTTGGACTGTCTCACCCTAGGGAAAAGATCTTGTCAAATTACCCTATCCATAGCCCTCTTGATTTTAGAAACATCTGTAAGGTCATGCCTCATTCTTCAAAACTCCAGGGAAAATAGCCCCAATCTATTCAGCCTCTCGCAATAGCTCAAGCCCTCCAACCCTGGCAATATCCTTGTAAATCTTTGCTGAACCCTTTCAAGTTTCGCAACTGTAGCATGGAGACCAGAACTGAACCCAATAATCCAAAAGTGGTCTAACTACTTGTCTTCTATTTCTTCAAATAATTCTAGCAACTGACCTATAGATATGTTGTGATCATGATCAATTTCCATTACTGTTAAGGTTTCTTACATTTAATGGCATAGAAGGTCGATTGGAGTTCAGAATTCCAAAATGGCAATGGTGTTGTCAATTCATTTTTGCTCATCATCACATCAGCATTGTACATTGTTCAAAACCAAATCAGCAGTGCCCATTGTATTGTCCATACAGTGGCTGCAATTACGTCTTGTGTACAAGACCATCGCAACAGAATTTGAGTTCAGAAATAGGGATGTATAACTGCAGTTATGTAGAGCCCTGGTAAGACCCCACTTGGAATATTGTGTACTGTTTTGGTCCCCATAGTAAAGAAAGGATATACTTACCATAGAGGGAGTGCAACAAAAGTTCATTAGGCATATCGCAGAGTTGACAGGACCATACTATGAAGAGAGTTTGGTATAACTGAGGCTGTATTCACAAGAGTTTACAAGGATGTAAAGGGATCTAACTGAAATAAAATTTTAACTGGACTGAAAAGACGAGATGCAGGCAAGTGGTTTTGCCTGGTTGGGGAGTCTAGAATGATATCTCAGTGTTAGTACTGTTCCTTCACAGTGCAAGGGACCCAGATTCAAATCCACCCTTGGGCATCTGTCTGTGTGGAGTTTGCACCCTCTTTCCATGCCTGCGTGGGTTTCTTCTTGGGTGCTCTGGTTTCCTCCCACAGCCCACAGCCCACAGCTGTGCAGATTAGGTGGATTGGCCATGCTAAATTGCCCCATATTGGTCCAGTGATTTGTAGGTTAGGTTGGCAATGGGAAATGCAGTGTTATAGGGATAAGTTAGGCAGTTGGGTCTGAGTGGGATGTTCTGTGCAGGGTCAGTGCAGACTCAATGGATCAAATGGCCCACTTCCACACTGCAGAGATTCTATACTCTATGAAACCAAAGGACACATTCTCAGAATATGGTCTCGACCATATAGAACCAAGATGAGGAAATATTTCTTTACTCAAAGAGAGTGAACCTGTGGAATTCTCTACCACGGAAGGCCGTGAGGCCCAATTTACCGTATATATTCAAGGAAGATAAAACTTTAGATTTTAAAGACATCAAGGGTTATTGGGAGGAAGTTGGCACTGAGATAGAGGATGGGCTATGCGTACATTGAATGGTGGGGCAGGCTCAATGAGTCAATTCCCACTTCTAGTTTGTTTGTTTCTGTGTCTACATTTGTAACCCTTTGCCAAGGAGGTGTTCATTGCCCTTTCCAGCAGACATGTGATACTCAACTAAAATCCCAATTTTGAGCTTCATGAGGTTGATGCTTCGAAAACATGGCTCTGAGAAAAACAGTTGCTCCAAAAACTCCTCGAAATATCTTTTTTTATGGCTTTGGATTGTTTTGAAGCTCAGTTTTGGAACTCGTTTTTGGATGAAAAGCTTCAACATGATGATGATCTTGGAAAGTCAGTGTTCCATCAGCATCTATAACCTTCTGCTTCATTCATATCTGTAAGTTAAATATGGTAAATATTTTAGACAAAAGAAGCAACCACCCCATACATCCTACCCATCCTCCAGCAAACATTGAGGGTGAGCCCACCTCTGTATAGTCATCAGGCTGTTGATTGGCTCAGGGAGAGACTTTCGCACCTATCTCAGAGGAGGGTCTAGCTCAGACTGCTGCCAGCCAATCAAGAGCTTGAAGCTCTCGAGTCCTAACAGCGCCTCCACACACCATGGTCACTGCTGGGAATACAGACAGTCCCCAGATGCCGAAGAGCCATGGTTCTGGAGATGCAGCTACATTTTGGAATTCACTAGGAGAAATCTGGCAGGCAGCGGGTGGTGGAAGAGCTGTGTTTGGGAGGGCAAGGAAATGGATAGGTGCCATGTGGTGTTTGGCCTCTGTTGCGCATATGATCCCTGAACTGTAGGGTTCCTCTTCACCCTGTGAAAAATGTTGTTACTAAATGGACCCTTTAAGTGCCTCAATTACTCCAAGATAGGGCAGGTGTCACTGCTGAGGCACACCATTTTCTAGTAGATCCCTTCATTCTGCTTCCCCACCCCAGCTACAAGCTCTTCCTGGTGTGTTGCAGAGCTGAGGGGCGGTGGTGTAAAAGGAGATGCTTTTGTTATTTGATATCCTGACTTCAATTAGACCAATGATTAAATCAAATTAATTTGCAGCACAAAATTTGCCAGTGGCCATAAACATAATGACGTGGCAGGCAAGACAATTTCCCAGGATAGCAATGCCTTTTTAAACTTGCTCTGGCTGTTAGTAGATCAGTGGTTGTGTATTTTTTGTACACAAGCCTGTTCAAAATGAAACTATTCAAAATTAACCGTTGATATTCCAACAATCTAACCGGAATTACATGGTAATCTCAGTTAGTAGTTTTCTGTGATTTACTTAACTAGGGATTGAAAAGGTAAAATATGTGTCATATAATTATGGAAATTTGAGAAGCCAATGCATTCACTATGTATGTTGAAATGACCAAAAGCTTTACATAATTGGATCAACAGATTAATTGACTGATTTGAAACTTATTGCAATATTGTGTAACAGCTCTAGGAGTTGCAATTTATCCAGTATACCATTTGTGATTAATGATTATCATTATTGACTTATGTGGTTCTGTCATTGTTGAGAATTAGCAACTGTATGAACATGCATCAAGTATGGTTAGATTCAGTGTTTAATTCCAGACCATAATATAAGTTTGGAAATGACATACTGCCATGTGAAGAAGTCACAGAGGATGCAGCAAAGATTCACAAGAGTGGTTTCAGAGATGAGACCTTTAGTTAATGTTTAGTTTGAAGAAGCTGGGGCTGTTTTCCTTGAGAGGAAATGTTGAGGGTTCTGGACAGGGAAGTTGGGAAGAAACTCTGATGATCTGTCCAAAGGCTTTGAACAAGCAACACAGATGCTATTTAGATTTTTGACCCAAAAAAAACACAATCCAAGAGGTCAAGATAACAAAGTGTGAAGCTGGATGAACACAGTAGGCCAAGCAGCACCTCAGGAGCACAAAAGCTGACATTTCGGGCCGAGACCCTCTCTGATGAAGGCTCTAGGCCTGAAACGTCAGCTTTTGTGCTCCTGAGATGCTGCTTGGCCTGCTGTGTTCATCCAGCTTCACACTTTGTTATCTTGGATTCTCCAGCATCTGCAGTTCCCATTATCTCTGATCACAATCCAAGAGGTTACTTTGGATTGGGATGTGCCCATGCGGTTATCTGTTTGCCCTTCTGATAGAAGACGGTGTTTATCATATTGAGATTGTGCTGAACACACTTTGTCAGCGGGAGGGGGTCATTTGCTTTGGGTTTTCCATGTATCCACACTAGGCATTGAAACCTCTGAGAAGGATGATTTAGAGAAGAAAGTTTAATTATATTGTGGTGTTTCCCTCCTTTCCTGGCACACATTATTCTAAATCACCCATTTACTGTGACTGAGAAAATCTTCCCAGAAGGCTTTAGACCTTCCAGTGGGGCTTTTGACATGATCTTTGTCACCAAGGAAATCAAAGAAAAATGTCAAGAACAACACTAGGAGCACTTCATTGCAAACATTGATATGGCCAAAACATTTGACTCTGTAAATCGTGAAGCTCCATGGATTGTGTTCTAGACATTGGGATGTCCAAGAAACATGAGTTGTCACAGTGGTTCAGTGGTTATTACTGCTGCTTCACAGCACCAATGACTTGGCTACAATTCCACCCTCAGGTGACTAGCTGTGTGGAGTTTGCCCATTTTCCCTGCGTCTGTGTGGGTTTCCTCCAGGTGTTCTGGTCTCCCCCCCACAGTCCAAAGATGTGCGGGTTAGGTAGATTAGCCATGGGAAATGCAGGGTTACAGGAATAAAGTCAGTGGTGGGTCTGGGTGGGATGCTGTTCAGAGGGGTCAGTGTGGACTCAATGGGTCAAATGGTTTGCTTCCACACTATAGGAATTCTGTGAATTGCTTCATGAGGATGTGACTGCAACTGTCTTGAGAGGCAGATATGAAACAGAGACCTCCAAAATCTAGGTCAGGGTCAAGCAAGGTTATGTGATAACGCTAACATGCTTTACAATCTACCTGATAGTTGCTGTTCACCTCATCAAACAGCAACTGCTCTCTGCTGTTAGTAATAAGTACCACCTCAATGGAAAACCACTTCTGTCCCAAAACTAAATGGATGACCATAGATGCATAGGATCTATATCATGCAGGTAACTACTGTGCCATAACCCACGCTGCATCAGCATTACAAGTCCCTTTTGACTCCATCAATTCAACATACAACCCCCATATCAACCCACAGCTGCTCAGATAAATATTCCATCTCCCATGTTGGTTACAGAAGAGATTCTGAAACATGTTGTGCACTTTCCATGTCTTGGTAGCCACCTCTGTCACAATTCACAAAGAGATCCAACACCCAATCAGCTGCACCAACTCACTCTTCCACTAAGTCAGTCAACAAATGTTTGATAACAAAGACATCCAGAAGTTAACAGAATTTCTAGTGTGCAGAGCGGCTGTCATCACCACACTCCTGCATTGCAGTGAGACTTGGACTCTGCATCAGCGACACAAGATGGCTGGAGAAATTCCATCAGGAATATTTAATCCACATCTTCTGGATTCAATGGGTGGACTATTGAACAAATATTGATGTTCCTCGTGAAGCCAGATCCACAAGCATTCATGCAAATCTTCTGCAAAATCATTTTTGAGTCCAGAAAGCTGAAAAACATCTCTCCAGCCAGGTCCTATTTTCTGAAGTGGTTAATGTTGCAGCAAAGGACAAAGAAAATGCTTCAATGGTTCTCTAAACCTTTCCTTACAGCAGTGTAGCACTGATGATTGTGAGTAATTTGCTTTAAGTCATTAATGTGGTGACAGCTTGTCCATCAAGCTGCATTACATTTGAGCCACAATGTCATAATTGTGCGGTAGATGATAAAAAAAACATGCACTTTCAAACCCAGTACATCGTTGCACCTCCTGTGCCTGAAGATCTGTAGGTTGTAAATCACCCTGTTTATTCACATAAGGAGCAGGGCCACTCAGTCAAGGCCACAATCAGTTCAGCCATTATCCTATTGAATGGTGGAGCAGGCTTTAACAGCCAAATAGAATACGCCTGCTCCTGATATGTATGCTCATACATATGTTTTAATCTTTCTATGAATATAAGAATAAAGAGGTATTCTTGCTATTAAATATGTCCTAGATGGAGTACTGCATCTAACTTCAGCTTCCTAACATTAAGAATGATATTCTTGCCTTGCGGGGAGTGTAAAAGAAGTTCACTAGACTATTTCCCGAGATGAGAGGATTGTCCTGAGTAGGCAAGATCTGTGTTCTTTAGGATTTGGACGAATGTTTGGTGATTTCATTGAAACATACAACATTTTTATGAAGCGGATGCTAAGAGTATGCTTCCACTGTGAGAGAATCTAGAACCAGTCAATCTTAGAATAAACAGTTGGTCATTTTGGACTGAGGTGAGGAAATGTTTTTTAAAAGTCGAACTGAGTTGAATCTTTGAAATTCTATACGCAGAAAGCTAATGCTTAGACATACATTAATCATAAAATCCCTATAGTGTGGAGTCAGGCCATTCCGACCCTCCAAAGAGAATCCCACCTATACTCACCCCCCCCCCCCCCACCTTATCCCTGTAACCCTGCATTTCCCATGGCTAACTCACTGAGCCTCCACAGCCCTGGACACTATGGGCAATTTAGCAATAGCCAATCCACCCAACCTGCACGTCTTTGGACAGTGGGAAGAAACCACAGCTCCCAGATTGAACCCACACAGACATGGGGAGAGTGTGCAGTCTTCACATAGAGAGTTGCCCAAGCCTGGAATCAAACACAGGTCCCTTGTGCTGTGAGGCAGCAGTGCTAACCACTGAGCCACCGTGCCACCCAACATCCATTTAATTTTTGAAAAATACAGGGTTGAAGGGATTTCGGAAGAGTATGGGAAGATGGAAATGAGTAGAAGATCAACCATGATCATGCAAACAGTGAAAAAGATCTCAAGGCCAAATGGGCAATTCCTATATCTATTTCTTATATTAAATTCCAGCAATCAGAGTATCATATCAAATGCATCCTTTGCACTATCAGTAAAAAGAAAGAGACATTTGTGTTTATCTTACACCTTTCATGACTTTGACCCTCCCAAAACAAATTTACAGATAATAAAATATGTTTTGCAGGGTTGTCACTGTTGGAATGTAGGAAATATGGCTGCTAATTTGTGGACAGCAAAGTCACACAACAAAAATGTGATAATGACCAGACAGTCTGTTTTGGGAAGATGGATTATGGATAATTATTGATGAAGATCGAGGAAGAACTCTCATCTCTTCTTCATGATAGAATTTTTAGGTCCACTTGAGAGAATAGACAGGGTCTTGGTTTCACATTTCAGCTCAGCTCTAAGTGCCATCCTACTAGCTTAAATCTTTCTGTACCCAGATCACTGGAGATCAGGTGTAATTTGGGAGATTCCATGAGATCCTGTGGAAGTTTTGATTCACACACGGGTATGAAAATTACCCAGGAACTTACAATGTATCATATGGGGCCCTCCGTGCATGTCTCCGAGACTGAGTTCAGGAATGGAGACAGGTGCCAGATACACAGGACTTATCTGGATACTTATTCTGAAAATGCGATGCCAGTTAATACCTGTCTAACTCAGAGATTAGGCAGCATGACTGCACTGAATAGCATAACTGACCACCCCATTCACTTCCTTAATCTAGCCAGACTGACTGTTCCCCTTTCACTTACCTCAACCACTTCACCAATCTCACCTGTTAAATTGAAACCAGGCCATGAAGTATGAAACAAGACACAGAACTCACCCCTGATAGTATTGTTATTCATAGTTTACAAAATGACAGATCTCTGCTTTCTGATTACTCTGCCAAGCAACCCAACAGTCCCGTATCATTTGTGCTAAAATACTTGTGCATCAAATCAATACTTGTGGTTTATCCTTAACCTTAACCAAATAGTTAACCTGACGATAACATCACCCACATCATCCACTTACTAACTCTCATGAAAGACTTGGACCTTTAAAAACCTAGCTAAAAAGAACAGCTGCTATCTTGAAAAGGAGACAAATCCTCTTTATTTCACTCTTCTCTTGCACCTGGTGTGGAAGCCTGTACTGTCTCATCAATATTTCAGCTGGAATTGGAAGGCTTTGTTGAAAAAGTGCACACACACACACACACACACACACACACACACACACACACACACACACACAAACACACACACACACACACACACACACACACACACACAACACAACACACACACACACAAATTACCACTGAGGCCAACAGTGAACAGCATCCAGTCTGAAGCCAGCACAGTGCAGGAATCAAACCTAGGACCTGATGAAAAAAAACGAAAGCAATGATTGAATACAGCCCTGTTTCTCCTCAACTGAAAAAGGCTGGCTAGAATTTATGAATAGTGGCCGTATTGACTGGCTTGTGAGAGAGACTTCAAGGGAACAGTAATTCTCTGTTCTACTGAGACTCCTCTGTCCAGATTGACAGCAGTTTCTTGTAGAACGCTTCATGTTCAAAGGTGGAAGACAAAATAAATCCAAACTAAAGTTGTTGAATGGCCCTGAAGGCATGTTCAACAGAACATGAAAAAAGATTATTGAGAAAGTTAGAATTGATTTGAGCTGTGTTCCACTAACACTGCGCAATCTTCAGATTTCACAATGACAAAGCTAAGGAGGATGAATAAGGCAGGCTATTGTTCACTGAGTGAATGAGTCATGGAGCAAGTTGAGAAGAGCTGGACGCAATGTGTAAAAGATGAAACAAAAAGTTCTGTAAAATCATATTTGATTCCAGTAAACAAAGTGACTGTCGGTCAATTGGATTCATATAAACTCCCTCAAAGTGGAAACTAAAACAAGTTAAATAGGACTAACCTGGCCATTGAAAGATCTATAATCTCTTTCAATAACATAGCACTGGTGAGAATGTGATCAAAAGACAAATAAATCCCTGGCACTTACTGATATTCAGCTAAGCTTTTAAATGGCCAACAATACATGCAATTTAAGTCAATCAAAACTGGACTTCCTGAAGATCAAGTTACTTTACAATATTCTCACTACTTAAAATTGATAAGTCTGCTTAAGATGAAAGGTAAAAAAAATACAAACCACTTTTTAGATACAGTGATGTTCGTAGTTGAGCTACTTTACTAAATTTATTTAATGGCTTAGAGCCAAAAGTCCATTGATAATAGTATTCTCCATATCTAGCAACAGGGTATATGTCTAAAGTGGAACACTATCATTTCACAGGGTCATGTGCGAGTTGAAAAAAAAGACATTAAATCTGGAGCATCACTTTTCCTTCTATTTTTGTAAATTTGAATGGAAATTTAAGAAGGATGTCCCAATTATCTACAGTCACTGTCAGTTTCTAATATTCCCTCTTCTATATCACCTTTCCTCCCTTACTGTCCAGCAGACAGTGATGTGTCTGACTCCTGGGGTGCTGCAGCATATTAGTGTCTGGTTGAATTTCTTCATTCTGACTCGGAACAGGAACTAGTTGCCAAGAATTATTGGGACCAAACAGGATTTGTTGGAGCAGAAATTGTTAAGAACATAATCACACAAGAATTAAAAGGAACATTTCATTTGGTTCCCTGAGCCTGCTCTGCCTTGCAATCATGTGGCTGATTTCTTTATTGCTTTAACTCCAATTTCCCGCAATCCTTGACTCCCTTATACATTAAAAATTAAAACTTGTCCTTGAATTTATTCAATGACCCAGGTTTCATTGCCGTCTTTGGTATAGAGTTTCACAGACTAATGGCCCTCTCAGAGATTAAATTCCTTCTCATCTCCATCTTAAATAAGAGATCCCCTATTCTGAAACTGTGCCTCTGAGTTCCAGATTTTCCCAGGAGAAAACATCCTTACAGCATTTATTTAATCAGGTATCCTCAGAATCTTGTATGTATCAATAAGACCACCTCTCATTCTTCTGCACTCCAACAAATATAATCCAAACCTGCTCAGCATTTCCTCATTAGACAAAGCTTTTCATCTCCATAATTAACCTTGAGAACCTTTTCAAAACCACTTCCACTAAATAAGGGCCAAAGCTGTACACAGTATTCAAGGTGTGGTCTCACCAATGCTCTGTAGAGTAATATAAAACTTCGCTACTTTTATACTGCAACCACTTGCAAACGGGTTTTGGGGAAAGTAATTATTTGGCTGGGGATACTGAGGTAGGATTACTTTGAATAGGACAGGGATTATTGGGACATGTTGGAGGGAGGGTCACCAGACCCAAAACGTTAACTCTGTTCCTTCACAGACACTGTCAGACCTGTCGAACTTTTCCAGTAACTTTGTTTTTGTTATTGTTATTGGGACATGAATTATTAACAGGCAATTTTCTTGGCTTGAATAACTATTGTGGCAAGTCCTGAATTTATTACATGTTTGAAACAGCTCTGCCACTTGTGAAGTTCTCAATCAAATATGATTTTTAATTTTAATCCTCTTTATTTCCATTTGACCAAACTGTCACTGTGGCCACTGCTTCCAAAATCTTTTCTGGATCATTTCAACAAATAACTGGGCCTGCTCTTAAGTAAAAAAAAACTTTCTGATCTGGTTTGGTAAGTGCCTTATCACACACAGGAGATTGCTATGAGAACAATGAGTCAGTCTTTCAATGTAGGCATAGTAAGTAAATGCTGCTCTGGTATTTGATCTTGGATCATGCCATCTACTCAATTATAATGTTCATGTTCAATTTTCACTCTTACTTCTAAGAGCTGACTTGTGCATATGACAGTGGTGGAAGGTTCTGAAAGTTCAACAATGTTCAAATCTTTTCTCAAGATCTTTTACGACATGTTCAGATCCGACACCCTGATCTGGGCACAAAATCAAAGCTGACACCCCAGTGTATGTACCAAGGGAGAACCGCACTGTTAAAGGAGCTGTCTTCGATGAGACATTAAATATTAATCCCATTTGCTAGTTTGGGGAGATGTAAACTACCTGAAGATAATATTTTGAAGAAGAGCAGGGTTTTTTTCCCCCAGTGGCCTGGACATTAGTTATCATACAACTAACATGATAGGAAACAAAGTGAAAGGAAACAGGCAGTCATGGTCAATGGATACTTCTCAGGCTGGAAGAAGACTTGTAATGGAATTACCCAAAGATCGGTATTAAGACCCTTGCTTTTCCTAGTATATATTATTAATCTGGACCATTTCAAAATCTGAAGATTGTGGTAAAATTGGAAGAATTGTAAACTGTGAGGAGGACAGTGTGGAACATCAAAAGGAAAGTGATGAGTTGGTAGAATGGGTGGATAGATGGAAGATGACATTCAGCGCAGAGAAGTATGAGGTTAGCCTGAAGAATGAGGAAAGACATTCTAAAATATGGAATACAATTCTAAAGGGAGTGCAGGAGCAGAGACACCTGGGTATATGTATGCACAGATTATAGAAGGTGGCAGGAGAGGTAGACAGAGTTAATGGGAACTGCAGATGCTGGAGAATCCAAGATAATAAAATGTGAGGCTGGATGAACACAGCAGGCCAAGCAGCATCTCAGGAGCACAAAAGCTGACGTTTCAGGCCGAGACCCTTCATCAGAGAGGAGGATGGGGAGAGGGAACTGGAATAAATAGGGAGAGAGGGGGAGGCGGACCGAAGATGGAGAGTAAAGAAGATAGGTGGAGAGAGTATAGGTGGGGAGGTAGGGAGGAGATAGGTCAGTCCAGGGAAGACGGACAGGTCAAGGAGGTGGGATGAGGTTAGTAGGTAGCTGGAGGTGCGGCTTGGGGTGGGAGGAAGGGATGGGTGAGAGGAAGAACCGGTTAGGGAGGCAGAGACAGGTTGGACTGGTTTTGGGATGCAGTGGGTGGAGGGCAAGAGCTGGGCTGGTTGTGTGGTGCAGTGGGGGGAGGGGACGAACTGGGCTGGTTTAGGGATGCAGTAGGGGAAGGGGAGATTTTGAAACTGGTGAAGTCCACATTGATACCATATGGCTGCAGGGTTCCCAGGCGGAATATGAGTTGCTGTTCCTGCAACCTTCGGGTGGCATCATTGTGGCAGTGCAGGAGGCCCACGATGGACATGTCATCTAGAGAATGGGAGGGGGAGTGGAAATGGTTTGCGACTGGGAGGTGCAGTTGTTTGTTGCGAACTGAGCGGAGGTGTTCTGCAAAGCGGTCCCCAAGCCTCCGCTTGGTTTCCCCAATGTAGAGGAAGCCGCACCGGGTACAGTGGATGCAGTATACCACATTGGCAGATGTGCAGGTGAACCTCTGCTTAATGTGGAATGTCATCTTGGGGCCTGGGATAGGGGTGAGGGAGGAGGTGTGGGGACAAGTGTAGCATTTCCTGCGGTTGCAGGGGAAGGTGTCGGGTGTGGTGGGGTTGGAGGGCAGTGTGGAGCGAACAAGGGAGTCACGGAGAGAGTGGTCTCTCCGGAAAGCAGACAGGGGAGGGGATGGAAAAATGTCTTGGGTGGTGGGGTCGGATTGTAAATGGCGGAAGTGTCGGAGGATGATGCGTTGTATCCGGAGGTTGGTAGGGTGGTGTGTGAGAACGAGGGGGATCCTCTTAGGGCGGTTGTGGCGGGGGCGGGGTGTGAGGAATGTGTTGCGGGAAAGACGGGAGACGCGGTCAAGGGCGTTCTCGATCACTGTGGGGGGAAAGTTGCGGTCCTTAAAGAACTTGGACATCTGGGATGTGCAGGAGTGGAATGTCTTATCGTGGGAGCAGATGCGGCGGAGGCGGAGGAATTGGGAATAGGGGATGGAATTTTTGCAGGAGGGTGGGTGGGAGGAGGTGTATTCTAGGTAGCTGTGGGAGTCGGTGGGCTTGAAATGGACATCAGTTACAAGCTGGTTGCCTGAGATGGAGACTGAGAGGTCCAGGAAGGTGAGGGATGTGCTGGAGATGGCCCAGGTGAACTGAAGGTTGGGGTGGAAGGTGTTGGTGAAGTGGATGAACTGTTTGAGCCCCTCTGGGGAGCAAGAGGCGGCGCCGATACAGTCATCAATGTACCGGAGGAAGAGGTGGGGTTTGGGGCCTGTGTAGGTGCGGAAGAGGTAGACAGAGTAGTGGTTAAAGCATCAGAGATAATGGGAACTGCAGATGCTGGAGAGTTCCAAGATAACAAAATGTGAGGCTGGATGAACACAGCAGGCCAAGCAGCATCTCAGGAGCACAAAAGCTGACGTTTCGGGCCTAGACCCTTCATCAGAGAGGGGGATGGGGAGAGGGAACTGGAATAAATAGGGAGAGAGGGGGAGGCAGACCGAAGATGGAGAGTAAAGAAGATAGGTGGAGAGAGTATAGGTGGGGAGGTAGGGAGGGGATAGGTCAGTCCAGGGAAGACGGACAGGTCAAGGAGGTGGGATGAGGTTAGTAGGTAGCTGGGGGTGCGGCTTGGGGTGGGAGGAAGGGATGGGTGAGAGGAAGAACCGGTTAGGGAGGCAGAGACAGGTTGGACTGGTTTTGGGATGCAGTGGGTTGTGGGGGAAGAGCTGGGCTGGTTGTGTGGTGCAGTGGGGGGAGGGGACGAACTGGGCTGGTTTAGGGATGCAGTAGGGGAAGGAGAGATTTTGAAACTGGTGAAGTCCACATTGATACCATATGGCTGCAGGGTTCCCAGGCGGAATATGAGTTGCTATTCCTGCAACCTTCGGGTGGCATCATTGTGGCAGTGCAGGAGGCCCATGATGGACATGTCATCTAGAGAATGGGAGGGGGAGTGGAAATGGTTTGCGACTGGGAGGTGCAGTTGTTTGTTGCGAACTGAGCGGAGGTGTTCTGCAAAGCGGTCCCCAAGCCTCCGCTTGGTTTCCCCAATGTAGAGGAAGCCGCACCGGGTACAGTGGATGCAGTATACCACATTGGCAGATGTGCAGGTGAACCTCTGCTTAATGTGGAATGTCATCTTGGGGCCTGGGATAGGGGTGAGGGAGCAGGTGTGGGGACAAGTGTAGCATTTCCTGCGGTTGCAGGGGAAGGTGCCGGGTGTGGTGGGGTTGGAGGGCAGTGTGGAGCGAACAAGGAAGTCACGGAGAGAGACTCCCATGTTCGCTCCACACTGCCCTCCAACCCCACCACACCCGACACCTTCCCCTGCAACCGCAGGAAATGCTACACTTGTCCCCACACCTCCTCCCTCACCCCTATCCCAGGCCCCAAGATGACATTCCACATTAAGCAGAGGTTCACCTGCACATCTGCCAATGTGGTATACTGCATCCACTGTACCCGGTGCGGCTTCCTCTACATTGGGGAAACCAAGCGGAGTCTTGGGGACCGCTTTGCAGAACACCTCCGCTCAGTTCGCAACAAACAACTGCACCTCCCAGTCACAAACCATTTCCACTCCCCCTCCCATTCTCTAGATGACATGTCCATCATGGGCCTCCTGCACTGCCACAATGATGCCACCCGAAGGTTGCAGGAACAGCAACTCATATTCCGCCTGGGAACCCTGCAGCCTAATGGTATCAATGTGGACTTCACCAGTTTCAAAATCTCCCCTTCCCCTACTGCATCCCTAAACCAGCCCAGTTTGTCGCCTCCCCCCACTGCACCACACAACCAGCCCAGCTCTTCCCCCCGACCCACTGCATCCCAAAACCAGTCCAACCTGCCTCTGCCTCCCTAACCGGTTCTTCCTCTCACCCATCCCTTCCTCCCACCCCAAGCCGCACCCCCAGCTACCTACTAACCTCATCCCACCTCCTTGACCTGTCCGTCTTCCCTAGACTGACCTATCCCCTCCATACCTCCCCACCTATACTCTCTCCACCTATCTTCTTTACTCTCCATCTTCGGTCCGCCTCCCCCTCTTTCCCTATTTATTCCAGTTCCCTCTCCCCATCCCCCTCTCTGATGAAGGGTCTAGGCCCGAAACATCAGCTTTTGTGCTCCTGAGATGCTGCTTGGCCTGCAGTGGTTAAAGCATACAGTGTTCCAAAGTTTATTTACTGGGGCATAGAGTACAAGAGTAAAGAGGCATTGTTGAACATGTACAAGACACTTGTTAGACCTCATCTGGAGCATTGTGTAAAGTTGTGGACACCATATTGTTGGAAAGATGTGGATGCATTGGAGAGTGTGCAGAAACAGCTTACAATAATGGTTTCAGGAATGTGAAACTTCAGTTATGAGGATAAATTGAAGAAATTGGGACTGTTATCCTTGTAGAGAAGGCTGAGAAAAGATTTGAAAGAGATTGTCAATATCATTGGAAGTCAGCAACAGCAGTAACAGAGTGAATTAGAGTGAATCTAGGGGGCAACAGTGGCAACAGGATAAATAGCAAGAAGAAAAGTAAGCTTGGGCGGGCAGTGCAAGAGTCTTCTATGATCATTTGCCTGTGAAACAGATATACTGTTTTGGCATCTGGGGCAGGCTAGGGAGTTGGGGGTGGGTGATGGTATAGCCTCTGAGCAGAAAGCAAAAGCAGCCGCCACATCAATGGTACCACGACTGGCTCTGTTGTACAGCTGAAAGGGTCAAAAGTGTAGGCAAGGAGTAAAGATGGGGGCCTCTGTAGTCAGTGGCAAAGATAGGCATTTCTGGGGCCTCCAGCGAGACTCCAGGATGGGATGTTGTGCCCCTGGTGCAAGGGTGAAGGATGTCTCTGAGCGGACAGAGGAATTCTGATGGGGGTGGGTTGGCAGCCAGAGGCTGTGGTCCATATTGGTACTAGTGATGTAGGCAGAAAGAGAGATGAAGTTCTGCAAAGGGAGTTCAGGGACTTAGGTAGGAAGTTGAAAAGCAGGAAATCTAAGGTTACAATCTTGGATTACTTCTTGTGTCGTGTGCCAGTGAGGCTAGGAATAGGAAAATAGTGCAGTTAAATACATGGCTAATGAGCTGGTGTAGGAGGGAATACTTCAAATGTGTGGATCGTTGGAATGTCTTCTAGGGAAGGTGGGACTTGTACAAGAAGGACAGCTTGTACCTATATCAAAGGGGCACCAATATCCTGGAAATGAAATTTGCTAGTGTTACTTGGGAGGGTTTAAACTCATGTGGCAGGGGGTGAAAACCAAAGCAGTAGGTCAGCAAGTAAAATAAGGGGGAGTCAGAGACTAAAGCCAGTACAACTAAAAGGGAGAACAGACTGGGAGAAGTTACTGAATATGGCAGGACTGATGGTGTGGGGTGTATTTGTTCAAATCTAAAGAGCATGATATGCATGGCAGCTAAACTTAGAGCTTTAATTAATACAATATAATGTTGTGGCTATTACAAAGACTTAGTTGACAGCGGGACTGGACAGGTACTTAATGATCCACAATTTAGATGTTTCAGGTGAGATAGACAGGATGTAAAAGAGATGGGGGAGTTATTGAGTTATTATTAATCAGACTGATTAAGGAGAATGTCACAGCTGTATTGAGGGAGGACATGTTGGAGGACTCATCCAGTGAGGCCATATGGGTAAAGCTCAGGAATAGGAAGAGTGCGATCACTTTGATGGGATTATATAAACAGGCCTCCCAACAACATGTGGGTAATGGAGGAACCAGTATGAGGACAGATTATGGAAAAATGTAAAAACAGGGTTGTTGTGGTGGATGATTTTACCTTCTCCTACATTGACTGGGATTTGCTTAGTACAAGGGGCTGGATGGGGAAGAATATATTCACTGTGTCCAGGATGGTTTTTTGAAACAATATGTAAGTAGTCTAATAAGGGAAGGGACCAAACTAGACCTGCTATTGAGGAATGAGCTCAACTACATGATCAATATCTAAGTCGGGGATCTCTCTGGGAACAGTGACCATATTTGTGTGAAGTTACTGATGGATAAGGATAAGAGTCATCATTGGGTGAAAGTACTAAATAAGAAGGCGGCTAATTACCACAACATTAGGCAGGAACTGGGGAATGTTGATTGGGGGCAAATGGTTGAGGGTAAATTGGCATTTGGCAAATGGGAATCTTCTAAAGGCCAGTTAATTAGAATTCAGGACCAACATATTCCTATGAAAATGAAGGATGAGGATGGCAAGATTCGAGAATTTTGGATGATGAAACAGGTTAAGAGTTTATTCAAAAAGGAAAAGGAGGCATACATAAGATTTAGGAAGCTGAAGACAGACAGCATACAAAGATATCAGGAAATAACTCAAACAAGGAATTAGGAGGGCTAAAAGGGGCCATGAAATGTCTTTGGAAAACAGGATTAAGGAAAATCTCATTGGGTTTTATACATATATAAAGAGCAAGCGGGTAGCTAGGGAAAGGGTAGGTCCACTTAATGACAAAACAGGGAATTTATCCATGGAGCCGGAGGAGGTAGGTGAGGTCCTTAATGATTACTTTGCATCAATATTCACAAAGAAGAAGGACATGATGGATGATGAGTCTTGGGAGAGGAATGTGATATTTTGGGGAATGTCAGTATAAAACGGGAGGGAGTGTTGGGTGTTTTAAAAATCATTAACGTAGACAAATTCCCAGAACCTGATGGGACCTAACCAAGAATACTGAGGGAGGCAGGTGAGGAAATTGCTGTTACCTTGTACAATATTTTTGTATCCTCGTTCGTCACATGAGAAGTCCCAGAGAACTGGAGAATAGCCACCCTGCTACTTTTATTAAAGAGGGGGAACAGAGATAATCCACGAATTTGAGGTTGCAGACATGCTCCCCAAGCCATGTGTTTCATTGTAATAGTTTCTTCACCCTGTTATGTAACATCATTAGTGTGCTACAGTTGAAACGTCTGTGTTCTGTCTCACTTGTTATTTATGCGCCTTGGTTTCCTGCGGTGGTTGGTATTAATTCTGGTTTCATTTCTCAGTGGTTTGTACACAGGGTTTAATTCAACGTGTTTAGCCTCTAGGATTTCCCTGGCGTGTCTCTGTTTGGCTTGAGCGATTATCGATGCATTGTCCCAGTTGAATTCAGTCCTTGGTTGTCCGTGTGAAGTGGGACAAGTGAGAATTGGTCATGTCTCTTGGTGGCTAGTTGGTGTTCATGCATCTGTATAGTCAATTTTCTTCTGGTTTGGCCTCTATATTGTTTCTCACAGTCCTTGCATGGTATTTTATATATAACCCCAGTTTTGCTGGTTTTGGGTATGTGAACTTAACGTTCGTCAGTAGCTGTCATAGGGTGGTTTTCAGATAGTGGGCTGCTCTGATACCTAGAGGTCTGAGTAGTCTTGTGGTCATCTCTGAAATGTTTTTGATGTATGATAGGGTTATCAGTGAGACTGGCCGTGTGGTGTCTTCCTGTTGTGGTTTGTCTTGGAGGTAATGGCGTATTATTGGTGGACTGTTAATCCAGAGATCCAGGTAACGTTCTGGGGACAACGGTTCAAGAATTCAATAAAATATCTGGAATTAAGAATCTAATGATGAATGTTAATACATTGTCAATTGTCAGAAAAACCCATCTAGTTCATTAATGTCCTTTAGGAAAGGAAACAGATATCCTTACCTGGCCTGGCCTACATGTGACTCCAGACCCACAGCAATGTGGTTGACTTTTAACTGCTGTCTGGGCAATTAGGGATGGGCAATAAGTGCTGCCTAGCCAGCGACACCCTCATCCCGTAATTAAATAAAGGAAAAAAAAGTTGCTCTTCGGGTATCCATTTCTTTTGAAGATTCTGCACAAGTGCTCCTGTTCTGCTTTGCGTAGTCCTGGGTTGCTGCAATGTGTTGTGGCTCATTTAAATAGTGACCTGATGCAGCTCCGTTTGTGGGCATTAGGGTGGTTGCTATTGTAATTGAGTATTTGGTCCATATGTATAGACTTTCTACATACGCTAGTCTGGAGTTCCCTGCTGTTTTTGTGTTCTAATATTATGTCCAGGAAGGGTAGTCGGTTGTTGTTCTTTTTCTCTTTTGTGAATTTTATCCCGGTAAAGATGTTATGATGGTGGGTTTCTTCTAGTTTTGTGCATTTAATAATCACGAAGGTTTTAACTACGTATCAGACCCAAAGATTGGGTTGTATAGTGGGGAGCGCTGTCCGTTCTAACCTTTGCATTACAGCTTCTGCAATCAGTCCTGAGTTTGAGGATCCCTTTGGTATTCCATTGATTTGTTTGTATGTGCCGTCATTGGAGGTGCAGTGGGTTGTGAGACACAGATCTAGTAGTTTCAAGGTAGTGTCCTTATTGATGTTGATGGTACCCTGGGGTGCCTGCTTACATGATTCATCCAGTAGTGTGGTGAGTGTTTCTTTGGCTAAGCCAATTTTTATGGATGTAAATACTGCTGTTACATCGAAAGATATCATCAACTCGTCCTCCTCTATCCTGGTGTCCGTGAATGTTGAGGAATTCTTGGAACGAGTAGATGAATTGGGTATTGTTGTCCACTAAGTATTTCGATTTCTGTTGTAGTTCTTTGGCAAGTTTATATGTTGGTGTACTGGCAGTGAGACAATGGGCCTGAGGGGTCTCCAGGCTGGTGTACCGTGCGGAGTCTGTGGAATCACAGTGTGTTGGCTTCATTTTTTGGTAGTCTGCCTTGCTGATGTTTCCTGAGTTGTGCAATTTCTTCAGGGTCATTGTAATCTGGTTCCCTAATTGTAGTGTTGGGTCTATCGCCATCTGTTGGTAGGTGTTGGAATTTGTCCACTGGTAAGATTACACTGGTCCTGTCTCTCTAGAGTCTTTCCAGGGCTTTCCTCTTTTCTGTGTTGAATGTGTTCCACTTTCCCTTTTTGCTCAGTGTTGGGACTATGGGTTGTTGTATTTCTTCTGTGAGTCCGTTGTTCTTTAGTGTTGATTCCAGTGCAGCCAAGAAGTCAGTGTTTTTGGCATCTTTGTAGTTATAATTCAGTCCACGTACTAGGACGGTCTTCTCAGTGTCTGTAAGTGGTTGGTCTGAGATGTTTTTAATTCATAAATCTGTGTTGTCCATGTCATTGATGTGGGTGATTCTGGACAGTTTTTCTTAAAGGGTTATTCTTTTCTTTGTTCTGGTCTTTTGTGGTTGTATACTGATGGCCTGTTCCAGTGTGGATGTCCATTCCTGATCAGTTGCGTTGGAGTACAGAGTTTTTTGGTGCACAATTTCCCATTCGTTTTTGTGGAGGCAGTTGTGGGCATCATTGATCATAATCCTGGTCATTCTGCAGCCATTCTGTTCAGCTCGCCTCCGTACCTTTGGATTATTGACTGGTGGTTTATATCTTAAGCTTTGTGGCAGTACCTGCTTTCTGAAGTATTCATGCAGGAATTTAAGTTGTTCAGGGGTCGTGCTCAGACAGATAGCATTTGCTTCCCATCTGTGTGCCAGTTTGAGGACGTTACACCCGTTTTTGTTTAAACTTTTCAAGAAGATTTGTAGCTCGGGGTTATGGATGAGGTTGTAGGCATGCTCGCTGAGCAGGTGGGTTTGGTTGCAAACAATTCGTCACCCTGCTAGGTAGCATTTTCAATGCGCCTCCGGTGAAGCATCAGTGTTCTGTCCCGCTTGTTATTTGTATGCCTCAGTTTGTTCAGGTAGTTGGTATTACTACTGTTCCTCAGTGACTTGTACACAGGGTCTAATTCAATGTCTTTGTTGATGGAGTTCCGGTTGGAATACCAGGCCTCCAGGAAATCCCTGGTGTGTCTCTGTTTGGCTTGTGCAATTATCAACGTGTGGTCCCAGTTGAATTTGTATCCCTCATTGTCCGTGTGTAGTGAGGCAAGTGAGAATTGGCTGTGTACCTTGGTGGCTAGTTGGTGTTTGTGTATCTGGATAGTCAGTTTTCTTCCAGTATGGCCTAAGTAGTGTTTCTCACAGCCCTTGCATAGTACTTTGTATGTAACCCCAGTTTTGCTGGTTTTGGGTATGGGATCCTTTGTACGTATCAGTTGCTGTCATAGGGTGCTTTTCAGTTAGTGGGCTACTCTGATGGCTAGGGGTCTGAGTAGTCTTGTGGTCGTCTCTGAAATGTCCATGATGTATGGTAGGGTGATTAGTGAGTCTGCTCGTGTTGTGTCTTCCTGTTGTGGTCTGTCTCGGAGATAACAGCAGATTGTGCTTTTCAGGTATTTTGTTTTAAGACTTTGTACAAGTGTTTCTGTTTTGCTTCGTGTAGTTCTGTGTTGCTACAATGTGTTGTGGCTCATTTCAATAGTGTCCTGATGCAGCTCCCTTTGTGGGCATTGGGATGGTTATTATTATAATTGAGTATTTGATCTGTATGGGTGGTCTTTCTATATACGCTAGTCTTGAGTTCCCAGTTGTTTTTGTGATCTCCCGTTATGCCCAGTACGGGTAGTCGGTTGTTGTTCTCTTCTTCTCTCGTGAATTTTATCCTGGAAAGGATGTTGTTTGTGTGTTGGTGGGTTTCTTCTAGTTTTGTGCATTTAATAATCACAAAGGTGTCATCTACAGCTCAGACCCAAAGTTTGGGTTGTATAATGGGGAGCATTGTCTGGGCTAACCTTTGCATTACTGCTTCTGCAGTCAGTTTTGATTTTGGGGATCCCATTGGGGTTCTGTTGATTTCTTTGCATATGTTGTCACTGAAGGTGAAGTGGGTTGTGGGGCACAGATCTGGTAGTTTCATGGTGGTGTCCTTATTGATGTTGTTAGTGTCCTGGAAATTACAGACCAAAGAGCCGTATGTCAATGGAAAGAAAATTGTTGGAGAAGATTCTTAGGGATAGGATTTATTTGCAGTTGGAAAAATAAGGACTTATTAGCAAAAGGCAGCATGTCTTTCTGCAGGGAAGGTCGTTTCTCACAAACTTAATTGAGTCTTTTGACCAAGTGACAAAGATGATTGATGAGGGCAGGGTACTAGATGTTGTGCATATCAACTTTAGCAAGGCCTTTAACAAGGTGCCTCATGGTAAGCTGATACAGAAGGTGAAGTCTCATGAGATCCACAGTGAGCTGGTAAGATGGATGCAGAACTGGCTTAGTCATAGAAGACAGAGGGTAGCGGTGGAAAGGTGTTTTTCTGACTGGAGATCTATGACCAGTGGTGTTCCACAGGGATCAGTGCTGGGAAGCCTGTTGTTAGTAATATATGCAAATGATTTAGAGGAGAATGTAGGTGGCCTAATTAGTACGTTTGCAGATGATACAAAGATTGAGGAAGCTGCAGCTAGTGAAGAAATTTGTCAGAGGATACAGCAGGATATAGATAAGCTGGACACTTGGATGGAGAGTGGGTAAATGGAATTTAATTCATGTAAATATGAGGTGATGCATCTTGGAGGATCTGATGCAGGAGGGAGGTATTCAATAAATGGGAGAACCCTTAGTTGCATCGACATCCAGATGGATCGAGGTGGACAGGTCCACAGTTACCTAAAAGTCACAACACAGGTTAATAAGGCAGTCAAGAAGACGTATGGCATGCTTGAATTTATTGATCGGGAATAGAGTTGACAAGTCATGTTGCAGCTGTATAGAACTTTATTTAGGCCACATTTGGAATGTTGTATACAGTTCTGGTCACCACGTTACCAGATAGATGTGAAGGCTTTGGAGACAGTACAGAAATGGTTTACCAGGATGTTGGAAGGTTTGGAGGGTATTGGCTATGAGCAGAGATTGGACAAACTTGGTTTGTTTTCGCTTGATTGTCAAAGGATGAGAGTCGACTTGATACAAATTTACAAAATTATGAGAGGCACGGACAGAATGTATAATCATAGTCTTCTTCCGAGGGTATAAAAATAATTTACTAAGGGACATGCGTTTTAGCTAAAAAGGGGCAAGTTTAAAGGAGATGTGAGAAGTAAGTTTGTTACACAGAGGGTAATAAGTGCCTGGAGAGTGCCAGAGGAGGTGATGGAGTCGGATACAATAGAACATTTGAGAGACACCTTGACAGATATATGAATAGGCAGGAATTGAGGGATACAGGCTGCATAGAGACAAAAGGTTTTTGGTTTAGACAGGCAACATGTCCTGGCACTAGCATGGTGGGCTAAAGGGCCTGTACCTGTGCTGGACATTTGTTCTTTGTTTATAATGGGCTGGATAGATTATATAGGGACAAGCTATTTCTACTCACAAAGAAAATGAACAAGAGAACTGTTAAAGTGATGTGCAAATGAAACATTAATGTCAACATTAACATCGTGAAATATCAGACCAAACAAGCTTCCCTGATATATATTCCTTTGTGTCAGAAGGCTGTGGGTGATGTGAGAAAAAAGAAATTTTCACACAGTGAATAGTTTGGTTATGGAATGCACTACTTGGAAATGTAGTGCAGGAATTACATTTGTGGAATCTTGCTAAGTACAAATTGGCTATTAAGCCATAAGGACTGCTACATTTCTTACAGTACAACAGTGACTACACTTCAAATGGTGCTTCATTGGCTGTCCAGTGCCCTGATGAGTCTTGTGGTCATGGTAATCACAATATCAATGCAAATCTTTCTTTTCTATTTCTCCACTGCTATTCCTTATATATTAATGCTGGTCAGATTTGTAGGAGGTGGCAAACTCAAAGCATACAAGGAAGAAAGGCTTGCATTTACATAGTGCCTAGAATTTAAAAACATAAAAACCAGAAGCAGAAGTAGGCCCTTTGAACCCACTCCACCATTCATTAAGATCATGGCTGATCTTTCCGTGGCCTTAGCTCCACTTACCTATCCTCTCACCATAACCCTTAATTTCTTTACTGTTCAAAAAACTGTCTATCTTAGCTTTAAAAACATTCAATGAGGGATCCTCACAGAGCAGGGAATTCCACAGATTCACAAACCTTTGGGTGAAGAAGTTTCTCCTCAATTCAGTCCGAAATCTGCTCCCCCTAACTTTGAGGGTATGCCCTCTTGTTCTAGTTTCACCCACCAGTGGGAACAACCTCCCTGCTTCAATCTTATCTATTCCCTTCATAATTTTATATGTTTCCATACAATTCCCCTTCATTCTTCTAAATTCCAATGAATACAATCCCAGTCTATGCAGTCTCTCCTCATAAGCCAACCCTGTCAACTCCAGAATCAATGTAGTGAAACTCTTCCACATCCCCTCCAGTGCTAGTACATCCTTTGTCAAGTAAAGAGACGAAAACACACAGTACTCCATGTGTGGCCTCAACAGCACCCTATACCGCTGTAATATAACCTCCCTGCTTTTAAATTCAATCCCTCCAGCAATGAACATCTAAATTCCATTTGCCTTCTTAATTATCTGTTGCACCTGCAAGCCACCCTTCTGCGATTCATGCACAAGAACACCCAGGTCCCTCTGCAAAATAGCATGCTGCAATTTTATACCATTCAAATAATAGCCCTTTTTACTGTTATTCCTAACAAAACGGATGTCTTCACGTTTATCAACATTGTACTCCACCTGCCTATCATAACCTCAGGATGACCAGAAGTGTTTAATAGCCAATCAGACACTTTTAAACTTTGATGCAGGAAAAAAGGTACACAGCAAATTCCCACACACAGCAACATCATGAGAATTGTTCGTTGAAGACATCAAGGAAAACTCTATATTCCTATAATAGTGCCCTTTACATCATCTTGGGAGGGTCCCAGTTTCAAGTCTCATCTGAAAGACAGTGCCTCTAACTACTTGGCACTCCCTCAATACTGGAGTGGGAATTCCAACCTCAGTTATTTGTTCAATTCTCTGGAGTGGAGAGTGAAGCCACAGCCTTCTGACACAAAGGAATATATATCAGGGAAGCTTGTTTGGTCTGATATTTCACCATGTTAATGTTGACTCTAACATCACCCAGACACAGCAGCTCAGCCACTGTAATATTATGCAGTTTGCTTGGGAACAGTTGGTGGAGCAGGTGGACTCTGCAGTTAATCTGCTCACAACAATAGTAAGGAACAAGCCACTATCCTGCTCGAGGCTCCAGGATGTCATTACTTACAGCTCCCTTGGGTCCTCTAAACGGCAGGCTGCAGAGCCTGGGAAAACAGCTTGCTCCACAATGCAAGTTGTATGTCCAGTGTGTGACCCTTTGGAGTGTATCAAGTCTGGAAACACACTCTCCCTTTCAATTTGTATCCTCACTGTTTTTTTGTCAAGCTGCAGGAGGAGCAAAGTTAGATTGAAGTGTTTGTAGTTAACATTCCAGAGTACTAGCAAAATGTAGATGGTCAGCCAAGATAACAGTGTAATGTCAGTGAAAATCAAAGGCTCTACCTGAATATAAAGCTGTTTATAGAAGTAAGAATGCAGTTACCGCGTGGATACCATGTCTGAACAAAAAAAAAACAAAGGTCTAACCTGTCCCTTTTGCTGGTGAAACGCCGGCACGGTGGCTCACAGTGCCAGGGACCCAGCTGAATTCCAGCCTTGGGCCACTGTCTGTGTGTAGTTTGCATGTCCTCCGCACATCCTTGGATGTGTAGATTAGGTGGATTAGCCATGGGAAATGTAAGGTTACAGGGTAGGGTGGGAGGGGGCTGGGGGGGATGAGTCTGGGTTGAAAACTGTTTGCAGAGTCGGCATGGACTTGTTGGGCTGAATGGCCTGTTTCCACACTAAGGGTTCTGTGATAAGTGGGACGTGTTGCTCGTGAAAATTTATAATTATGCTTTGTCTATGCTTGGGTGCCAGTTGTGAGGAAGCATGCTAAATCCACCAGGATTATAGCATCCTTTAGGGGCCAGTGAGCTTCCCAGGGGCTGGGATGCATCATCACCCCGATAATGAATTTTCTTTGTTACAAGTGATCTACTGGAGTCTGTTTTTACCTGGTTAGTGTTTAGTAGTGAGTAGGAAGCACAATGCCAACTGAGGCAATAGCTTAATTGCAGCGTTGAAACATCTAAACACTAGATCCTGAATTTGAAACTTGTTAGTGATTTTCTGTACTCTTCCCAAGCATGGTTTATATTTAAATTGAAAATGGATTAGAGAGCACTTGGATTCACAGATGTCAATATGTGTCAACAGTATGACTCAGGTATTAATTAACCTGTTTAATGTTTATTTGAAAGGAGGGTGGGTGATAGCACACTACCTCACCAGAAGTTAACAGTGATTGGTGCCACAATATGCAACAGCAGCCATGATAATTGGATGAGATTGTAACCTGGCTCATTTGCTCTTGCCAGAAGTAACATGTATTCATATGCAGAAATGTGTCTCTCTGCAAAAGAAAAGAATGCATTTAAGCCTTTCATCTTCTTTTTCAATTACTTGGGGAGTCCATAGTTTTTGGCTGCTGGTGATTTATCAAAAAATTAGAAATCTCTTCTACTTTAGTATAAGTTGTTGTAATCATTTGAAATCTATCCTGATGAGTGGAAGTCAAAAAAATTCCAGCAACACATTTTCCTTTCAGCAACTTTCAGTAACTAGGAACAGTATGAGTGTGATAGCTGTGGTTATTATGCTACACTACCATCATGCCAAAGAGGTGGGCAATTCAAACATCCCAAGAGGAAGAAAAAATCCAAACCGCTAACCTTGTTTAATTATATCATATACACCAGAACTTAGTCATATACACTGTAGCATTGTCTCTGACGCTATCCCATGACTTTTGGATCTGGGATCGATCTTGTCAAAAAACAACCCTTGTTCAGCTTGTGCACAAAGAAATGAATGGAGTGTTCAAGATACAACCATCTTTTGCTGCTTCATCCATTATAAGGTCAGAAGTGGGAGTGTTCATTGATGACTGCACAAAGTTCAGCACCATTCATGACAAGCAACTGTGTAAGCAATACTGAAAATGAGTGGCAGGTGCTTACTTTCAGAACATGCAGCAATTTCCCCTCAACAATCCTTGGTTTTTAAAACATTTCTTTACCCAGTTCGGTTGACAATTACAAGAAGTCTTGATGCTGCAGGCTTTAATTAAATCTTGCATTTGCTTTCTGTTTACCCCAGAGATTGGAAAACCCAGCAGAGAAAGAGAGTTGTTAACTGCTCACTGCAGATATTATGTGCTTTACAGCACTCCTTGTACTCGAAGAGGTGCAGGAGCAAACCCCATGATTATGACGTTTGTGGCATATCTCTCCCAAATGCCGTAATTGGCAACCAACCCCTTCCTCCCATGATAGCCACTGCACATTTCTTCCAAAACCCAGACCTCTTGCTTCCTTCTCCCTTCCAATCACCAGGGTTCATCCCTAACTGGGCATATACTCATCAACAAGCTCTCCCTTAAATATTGGGCTCCCATAAATGTCTGGGAGGTATTCGTAACACCATCACGGTAAATTCAGGATAATTATGCTGGGAATCTTTTCAAACATCATCATTAAAGCCTTATGTAAAAGGTAGGGCTAAAACCACCTGACTCAGCATTCAGTACCAAAATGTCACTGACGAGAGCTGCTGACTATGGTTCTGCATCAACTAATTTAACTCAGCAGCTGAATTAGAGGCATAGCCACAAAAAAAATGGAAAACCCTATTACGGTGAAGCTGAATGTTGATATTTGAGTTGTCCATTCAAATGATAATTTAAATCCCCAATAGCTAACTTTGCACTGTAGCAAGCGATGAGCGTGCTGTTAAATTGGATTAGCATCTTTTCATAAAGTTCCATTCCTGTACAATTCTCAATAGGGGTGTTGTTGAGCATAGGAGGTATAATCACATTGCTGGAGTTGGTTATCATGATGCCTTTTTAAAGAGACAATTTGAAATAAAATGGGGTAGATCTTGCCTCTGTGCAGTTAGTATACAGCAGGCAATCGGTAGTAAGCAAGCATTTCTGTGTTTCCTTAAGTGGTTGTAATAGACTTCAACTGCCTGATGGATAGGATGTAATCACATTGCAGGTTATAGAAGCAAAGGGTGATACAGCACAGAAGGAGGTCATTCAGCTCATCACGCTGTGCTCACTCTTTTCCAATAGCACTTTAAATTTTTCCCCTCAAAATATTTATTCAATTCCCTTCATAAACTTACTTTGAATTTGCTTGCAGCAACCTTTTCAGGTTGAAACTTCAATGCAAGAAGAAAAGCCTTCTCATTTGACTCCCATTTCCTTTGCCAGTCACTTTTAACATGTTCTTTTGTTAGCTGCCAACCTTTTGCTACTAAAAATAATTTCTCCTTATTTACTGTAAATAACTTCGTCGTGTTGACCATGCCTGCTTTGAGGAGATAATCCTAGTTTCTCCAGTCTCCCTGTGAAACTCAAGTTTCTCATTCTGTTCCGAAGCTGCTGTATTAGACTCAAAATGTTAACTCTGCTTCTCTCTCCACAGAGGTCTGCCGAGTTTCTCCAGCATTTTCTGTTTGTTTAAAGTTCCTCACCCTTGATTCTAGCATATCGTTCCTGCATGGAGGGACGGAGTTCCAAGATTCTGACATAGTAAGGATGGAGATACCACGTTGGGAGGGTTGGTGAATCACTTACAGAAATATTGCAGGATGTTGAGATGACAGTATTCCAACCAGTAAACAAGTTCACTCAAATAGACCAGGCTTTGAAGGTTAGTGATGTAGGTGGAGTAACTTAACAGACATTAGTTACCCAAAGTACTACTTAGAAGGAGATACAGAACTAGTGCTATTAATACCTTCAGCTTCCCACATTACGGCACAAAAGCGTCCATTCATTGCTGGTATTTTCTCCGCGTGAGGCTCTTAATCTCAACCCAATCTCCTGCTTGCTCTCCATATCCTTTGTATTGTTCATTTACAAACATTTACAAGAATTTCAAATTTTTCTTCAGACCTCTCTACATCCATTAAATGAGTCAAACACTTGTTCACAATGATTTCTAATTTGGGTTGCAGATTTTTTACATGCAACTATTATTAACATGCTGCTCTCTATCATAACATACTTTGAACTATGTGAATTGAGTGATTTGAAAAATTAAACAGTTTTACATGCCTTTAACATAATAAAAAGACCATGGGCCTGCCCCACCCCCTCATTTTTCATGGTTTGTATTGCCCTTAACAGACTTTGCATGTAAATATATAATTGACTGCAAGGTGATCAGTAGTTTACGAAAAAAACAGTCACGGTGGTTTTGGTAGTGAGAAAGTTGCTCAGTTATGTGTGAGAGCACATCTTGGAATTAAAAAATATAAAATGATCATGGGCTGTTTAGGGTGGTCCCTTTCATGTTGTTAAATAAACAGCTGAATTTTGTTTCATTGCTGCGATTTGGAGAGGACAAGGCTTTTAATACTTAAGAAGAGACTCAAAACCTTAACTCCATTTCTGTCTCTACAGATGCTGCCAGCCCTGTTGGGTTTATCCAGTTTTCTCTGGGTTTGTTTCAGATTTCCAGCATCCGCAGTATTTTGCTTTTACCATAAAGGCATAGTCACTTGAATGAGAGCTCATAGGAACACAGGCAGGCATTTCCTTGTGGGCATCTGAATCCCTGCTGATGGATTCAAATGGAGGTCAGAAGTGTGGCAGCCACTCATCTGCTTTCTTCTCTGAATTGAGCAACTATGGTCAGAGTTTAGGCTTGCAAACCGGTTATGGATGGAACAGTTCTTGAACCTGGAGGGTGCATTGTCAGCCTTCCACTGCTGAGATATTAGGAGATGCTATGGTAATTAAGTGAGGGAGAGGGCACTTTGACATTGTGGAGCCTTATTTCCTACACAATCAACAGAGAATCCAACTAGCCCTCCCCTTGATGCTCAACAGCATTATCATCACTGAATCCTACACCCACAACATTCTGGGGATTATCACTTGCCAGGTAGTGGCCTGGGCTAGTCAAATTTTTGTGGCTACAAGAGCAGGCCAGAAGCTGGGAATTCTGTTGTGAGTAAATCACCTCCTGGATCCTCCAAAGCCCAATGATCATTTACAGGGGGCAAGCCAGGAGTGTGATATGATGAGTGCAGCGTCACATTATTTAAGATGCTCAAAACCATCCAGGGCAAAGCAACTGTTTGATGATTACTCCATCAACCACCATAAAGAGCACTTGATCGAAGCTGCATTTATTATTTACAGGATGTACTTAAGGATTCCTTGACAGCAGCTTCCAAACTTGTGACTTTTCACATCTGAACAGGCAAAGGAATTGCGCATAAGCAATCTCCATCACCTGCAGGTTACCCTCCAAATCACACACCATCTGGACTTGGAATTATATTCCCTTTCTTTTAGTGTATCACTGGGGTGAAATCCCAATTCCTTCTTAATTGCACTGTGGGTGTACCTACACTTAGTGGACAGCAGTGTTTCAAGTTGGAAACTCCTCACCATTTTTTTGAGTTCTAACATTGCAAATTTTTTGCCTTGCACTCATTAGGACTGCAAAGCAAGAACACCCACTCCAAAAAGGAAATAACAAATTTTATTCAGCGTGCTATGAAGTACTAAGGTTGGATTATGATTGGCAAAGAGATATAGTAGGAACTGTTAATTGTCTTAGCTGATTAAATTCAAACCAGGAAAGTAAGTTGATTGACTAGAGTCTAATATTGGATACCTTGAATGCAATTTCTCAGCCACTGGGCAACATGGGCAATGTGGGTGTTGGGCAAGGCTCTTCTCGAAGCCTACAACAAAACGACTATTACCTAACCTGGATGTCAAGTTGAGCTTCTGATTAGTGTGGCAAGGGGCTTATTAGCATGGATTATTATTCATTATCTCCCTCAATATTATCTAATGAATGTGCACTTTCCCATTTTCCTACCGCAGATAGAAACTTGAGAATTTTTGACGCCAGAGTCAGAGCAAGTACTTGCTGACTCGCGTTTGCCATTTGCTCTTCCAGACCTCCACCTTGAACACCTGGCACCAACACTTCAGAGCACACTCCATTGGCAGTTGTTATGCAAACCCCCACATCCATGGGCATTAGCATCTAAAAAGTACTTGCCTCTCCGCATCACTAATTCAATTACAGTAAGGCTGTACATTTCAATGCTGTAGTTTAGACTGCACGGGCACCTTTCATTGCAATGCACCTACAGGGACACCTAGTGTGCAGGGACAGGCAGTCAACTGAATTATGGAACATCTCCACACTGCTCGCTCTATCTCTCAGCGCATGCTCGTTCTGTACTTACACAATGTTCACGGCATCCCTGCCTTGCTATGGCTTTTTGCCCTTTGCCCCCTCAGCCAGAACTTAAACTCTCATGAGTAAGTTCTGCCTTGCCTTGCTGTTCGGTGCAGAGAAAAAGCCAGGTAGCTTGTCATGGTTGTCAGCATTCCATATTTAAGGGGGCGGACAGTTTGCTGTACAGATCATCCAATCTTAATGTCAGATCTATTGCATGTTCCAGCACCCTATGTGGCAATCATTTCAACTTGTTACACCATACTGGGGTAGCTCTACTATTCCCAGAGTCATCACTGAAGTTAAATTTTAACGTTTGCAGAATCCCCAAATATGCCCGTCCTTTCAAACCCATGTTGATGGAAAGCATGGACCAGATTTCTGTACTTGACAAAAATAGATACTAGAGTTGATTAGACTCTGACTACAGGTAAACACCTATGAACCATTGACATATAACTTTCCTAAATAGTAGCAGAAAACCCAAAGGCAGAGTTCACAATTAGAATGTCAAGCAAAGGGGACATACTTGGATACATAGATGACATATTTGCTATGTTTGAATCCCATAGCTGCTTCTGAGAATTTCCTTGCATCACGTTTTTATATTCTCCATCCTGCAAAGAAATTCACTTTTGAAACGGAGCAGTTGAACCAGCTCCCTTCCAACTTAATTTTAGCAATATTTAAGTTCTGTACTATCAAGCAATTGGTTGTATTAGGGATGGTCAACAAGTACTGGTCTTTCTGGTGATGCCTACATCACATGAGTGAATAAAACAAAACATGCTCCATGTATGTAAAACTATCATTTTCTAGTTTTCACTGGCCTGATGTAGAAAGAATCTGTTGATGAATTATTTTTCCTTCCTTTATTGTTTTGCTATTTCACTCCAGCTGGAGATATCCATTTAGTGTTATTGTGATGTCCATTTTATAACAGGTACTTCAGGACAGGCTTAATATCTCATCCTTGGACAACATAGCATTCTTTCAATATCACATTTGTCGTGTCAGCCTGGAACATGTGCTCTAGTCTCTGGAAAGGGGCTTGAACAGACCACCATCTGGATCTGAGCTCTGGTGACCAATTGAGCCACCTCGTATTATAGCCTGGCACTCCCCAGCCTCCAAAAGGAGGAGCTGGGAATTACAAGCCACAGCCATATTATCACAAAAAGCAAATTGATATATTTTGAAACTCTTGGGGATAGGCATATTTACATCATCTTGCCATTGGAGGCCATTTTTTGACCTTAAATGACTAGGTTGAATAAATACAACTCAATTACATAACCAGACAGGCATAAACACTGCTCCTCTTATTAGATAATACTACAGTATGTGTTATATGTTCATGTCAAACCTTCTGAGCAATAACAGTGGGAGATTCAAGCAATCAATGTGCCCTTTGTGAAAATCTCAACATCCAAGCGCAAAGTTATCTGCATCTGACATTTAAATACTGTTTTCAAGTTAATGGCATCTGCTGAATTTCAAATATTTATAACATCTGTTACTTTTCAAAATACTCAACTTCTTGTTAAACTTCACCAGCATGAGGTCATAATTTAATAATTAATGTCAAAACACAGCACATTAAGGAAATAAATTTTGCTCTGGAGCATGGTTTCCATAGGAACATTCTCCAAACACATAGCTGTTGTTGCAAATGATTGAATGTGACTTGCTGGCAAATATAATTTCCCTTCATTGAATATTGGGTATGGTATTTTAGGCCAACATCTAGACATTTTGGACAAGCACAGATATATTCCTGGTGTATCTATTCAAGCCTGAGATAGTAGGTCACGCAATTTGATAATGGGCTCCTAGAAATCTTAATAAGGATGCCCTTACGGCCTTTTCCTTGTCACAGTTTGTAGTGAGGTGTAGGATATGATGTACACCTTTACAGTTCATTTTAAGTGTGAAATAATGACAAAGGTGCCCAGGAAATTAGGGCAAAAGATCTATGGCCCAAGTAGAAACTCATGGCTGTGATGTTGATTGCTCTTTCTGCACATTTTTCCGTATCATCTCAGATGGCTGGACAGCTAATTTGTGATGCAGAGTGATGCCAACAGTGTGGGCTAAGGCTACCATGAAGGTCCTACCTTCTCAAATTCACCTCTCACTTCTTGCCTGAGATGACCCTCACTCAGGTGAAACTTACTGCTGGTTTCCTCTTTCTGCTGAGACCAGCACTATGGTCCTCTGGAAATATTGTGAATTTACATTTACCTTACATAAAGACATAGAGATTGTTAACTCACCCAAGCCAGATCCCCTAGTCAGAGAGACCTTGGTTTGTTCATGATGTAATCTTATGAACCATTATCTATCCTAATTCCTTTAATACCTTATTTAACAAAACTCTGAATCTTGGATTGAAATTTTGCAATAGACTTAGCATCAATTTTTTTTGTGGAAGAGAGTTCCTCTCAATCTTTACATCAAAAGGTTTCTAATTTCACTCCTGAAAGGTCTGGCTGTAATATTCAGATCCTATTCATAGTCCTAAACTCTGCAACCAGTGGAAATAATTTCTCTCTATCCAATCTATCAGAAAACTCATCTCATAACCTTATAAACTGAAAGAATACAACCTGAATTTGTGTCAGAAAGCAGATTCTTGGATACCACACAGAGTAAAAGATTTGAATTTAGTTACATTTTTTATTACTTATTGTGTTCATTGTATAACTACATGCAGAGCAAAGCAGGTCTTGTGGCATAGTATTTGGCATTCCCAATTCTGGGTTAGAGCTTTGGGTTCAAATCCCACACCAGGAAGCCATAGTTATAACTTGGCCAAACAGGTTGATTGTCATTCTGTAAATCCTTTTGATATGCCAACAGCAGATGAAAAGTTCCTTAGTCAGCCAAAACCAGGTCATAGCTGTACTGCAAGAACCTCCACTTGTTAAATGATTTCATGTGTGAGCCCTTGCTACAGGCTCTGTGGCAAGCTACCTCTTCAAGGTACTATGAGATGAAGACACATACGGAGGAGTAAATGTAATTCTACATTTAGAAATCCACATGTAAAATCTAGCTTGGAAATCATGAACAATTACGTATCCAGATTGAATGAGTGTGAAATTAACAGTGCTTATTGAGATTGCGAATCAATGGCAAATCAGGCAGAGAAAGAGAGGAAAAAGAAAATTAGATTGCAATGCATCTGACAATTTTTAAGATCTCCACCAATTAATAATCAAAGGAATAAAGCTGCAGAATTCTATTGGTTGGTATTTTTCACTAGATAGCATAATATCAGTAGCTCATAATGATTGATTTGTCTTCTTGCTTGGAAAGATAAGACTTAAAACTTTCTATAAGTTTAGTGCACACCTATTGTGCTCATGCAACAACTTTTTTGACTCATTCATGGGATTATGGGTGTTGCTGGCTAGCCAGCATTTATTGTCTATCCCTAGTTGCTCTCAAGAAGGTGGTGGTGAGCTATCTTCTGAAACCCCTACAATCCGTGTGCTGTAGGTAGACCCACAACACCCTTCGGGAGGGGATTCCAGGACTTTGACCCAAAGACACAGAAGGAAAGGCGATATATTTCTAAGTCAGAATGATGTGTGTCTCGGAGTCGATCTTGCAGATGGTGTTCTTCCCATGTATCTGCTGCCCTTGTCCTTCTAGGCAGAAGTGATCGTGGGTTTGGAAGGTGCTATCTAAGGATCTTAGGTAAATTTCTGCGGTGCACCTTATAGATTGTACACAGTGCTGCTACTGAGCATCAGTGGCGGACGGAGTGGATGTTCAATTGGACTGCTTTGTTCTGCATGGCGTCAAGTTCCTTGAGTGTTTTTGGAACTGCACCCATCCAGGCAAGTTGGGGTATTCCATCCCACACCTGTGACCTATAAATCAAGTCCTGCTATTGGCAAAGTCATTACAAATGTTATATATTAATTACACAAAATTAATTAATTGGCCTGATTTTCAGATGCAGGATGATGGAAAGCATGGGCTAGGTTTCTGTGCTCAACAAAAATGACTCATTTTTACAAATTAGACTTGATGCAGGTAAATATTTATAAACCAGCACATATTACAGTACAAATTAAAACTGCAATCACCTTAAACTCCCTCTCTTTTTAATACACACTTGTAAAGCCCAAACACACACATCTGCCAAACATACAGGTGCTCCTTCATATGCATAAACACACACACACAACTCCCCAGATGCATAAGCACACACTCAAACAGTTGTTGGCAGGCAAAAGGACTTCGACATCAATAGCCAGTCTATCGACCCAATCATATTCTTATTGTCAAGCAAAGATCCATCTGGTTACAGGGCCATTCAGTTCCATTTCATCTGCAAAGTTAACTTGGATTTCTGCTTGATCCACCTGCTGTTTAAACAATTCTTCCCATAAGTGTCTGGTTACTTGGATTTCTAGTTTTAAAACAGTTTTGTTTTCACTTCAATTTAAAAATTTAAAATTAACAATTTGAAGAAGGACAAAAATAAAATGAAATGGTCCTTACACTTCTGACTTATGCCTTGTACACAGGCTTTGGGGAGTCAAGAGGTGAATTATTTGTTTCTGGGTTCCTAACCTCTGACTAGCTCTTGTCATCATTGTATTTAAACGTCTAGACCAGTTCAGTTTCTGGTCAAAGATAACCCCCTGGTAATGAGGGAATCAATGAAGGGAATGCCAGTGAATATCGTTGACAGTACGATTCTCTCTATTTGGAGATAGCTATTGCCTGTCAAATGTTAGCCCAAGCCTAGAAAGTGTGTACATCTTGCTGTATTTGTACGTGAACTGTTTCAGTATCTGAGGTGTTGTGAATGGTGCTGAATGTTGCACAATCATCAGTGAATATCCCCACTTTCAACCTAACGATAGAGGGAAGGTCATTGATGAAACACCTGAAGATGGTTGGATATTACCCTGAAGAACTTCTGTAGTAATGCCCTGAAGGTGAAATGATCAACCTCAAACAGTCACAACCTATTTCCCCAAGATTCCCATTGACCCTAGTCAGACATGAGGAAAAGAGTAACTAGATTTTTTAAAAAAATTGTTCATGGGAAGTGGGCTA
Organism: Stegostoma tigrinum; assembly: GCF_030684315.1. Classification (NCBI taxonomy): domain Eukaryota; kingdom Metazoa; phylum Chordata; class Chondrichthyes; order Orectolobiformes; family Stegostomatidae; genus Stegostoma; species Stegostoma tigrinum. The sequence goes on along the minus strand of NC_081360.1, from coordinate 16,126,007 downwards.
GACCAGCATTTATTGCCCATTCCTAATTGCTCCGGGGCAGTTAAGAATCAACTGCACTGTTGTGGCTCTGGAGTCACAAGTAGGCCAGACCAGGTAAGGGTGGAAGATTTCCTTCCTTAAAGGACATTAATGAACCAGATAGGTTTTTCCCTGATAATCAGCAATGGCTTCATGGTCATTGTTAAACTCTTAATTCCAGATTATTATTGAATTTAAATTCTACCATCTGCGATACTGGGAATCAAACCCAGGTCTCCAGAACATTACCTGGGTCTCTGGATTAATAGTCTAGTAATCATACCACTGGGCCATCACCCACCTGTCTTGCCTCTGGGGTCTGAATGTGGTGGTGAAGGAAGAAGTTTACAAATGTCAAACAAGTATTAAAGTTTAGTGACTGTACTTTCATCTGCCTTATCCTGACAAATAAAGCACTAGTCTCACTCACTGCTCCTTTCAACACCCCCCCCTCCAATTGTATGTCAACATTTTCTGTCAAGCATGACTCATCTCACATTCATTGCCTAACTTCCCCCTCTTGTGCTTAGCACTGCTGCCAACCTCACCTACATCACTTACACATTGCTCCTTTTAGTCAACCATGACATTGCAACCACACTCACTGACACATTACAGGTTAAGGCAGTACATAATCAGAGGTAGCCCGAAATGGGGGAATTAGAATAAGCACAGATAAAACACTCAGGGTAATAACTGAGTTTTGTATGGAACATTAGATATTTTGCTGGATAACATTTGAGTGGAACATTTGTTTTGTATTGGCATCTTGTTCAGGATTTTGGTCAAGGGAATGCTGTGACAAAGGAAATGGTAAGAAATGGGATGTTTCAATAATTGGGATCTGGAGTTGCAGTTGCAGAAAGGGCAGTTTTATTTTTTGATTTGTTCTTGGGGTGTGGGCATTGCTGGCCAGGCCAGCATTTATTAACCATCTTTTGGGCAGTAAAGGATGTGTAAGAGTGAGGCACATTACTGTGAATCTGCAGTCATATGTAAATTAGACTAGACTCGGTAAGGATGGCAGATTTACTTTCCTAAAGGATACTAATTTATCAGGTAGGTTTTTATGACAATCAACACTTGGGTACCATTAGACTAGCTTTTAACTCCAGGTCTTTTTTTTTTGAACTCAAATTTCACCATATGCCATGGTGAGATCCAAACCAGTGTCCTCAATCTTTAATCTGGGATTCTGGATTATTGGTCCAGTGACATAACTAATACATCACTGCTCCCTTAATTGAAGTAGGTACTCACGGACAGCTCATCCAGAATGGGATTGTGTCAACTGCTTCCTTCCTCCTGGAGTAGTTGTTCATGAAAGTCACCATAGTTCCAGAGGATCATAGGCTGCTCTCCCATTGGAGAAAAAGAGATGGCTGGTGGTGACCTTAAGCTTAAGGTGACCTCAGCCAGTATTAGAATTGAACCCATGCTGTAGGCATCACTTTCTGGCCAACTGAGCTAACCAACTCCAAAAATTTAAAGGTAGAACTGCAGACAGTAACTCCCAGGCTGCTCTAAACTGAAATGGCTGTGAATTGAAACCAGGTCAACAGCTTGGAATACATCTGTGTTCAATACATAGTTACCTTCAATAGGTATTTGTCAAATCCATGACGGAAAGTGCCGTGCCTTCTCAATTTCCAGGTTGGGTAGAAGGCAGCAACATATCACCAACTAGAACACCTGCCTCGGTGAGTCATGGTGGGCCAATTCCATGTTGTCAAGGTGATGCAACTCCAATTGCATTCTTGATGACACAGAGTGATTGCATGAAGTTAGGTTGTGGAGGGGAGCAACAAGACTTGTGTAGAGCAGACTGTCCTTTTTGCCCAGCCAACTCTTGCTTTGATGTAAGATAACAAAGTGTGGAGCTGGATGAACACAGCAGGCCAAGCAGCATCCCAGAAGCACAAAATCTGAAGTTTCGGGCCTAGAGCTTTTGTGCTCCTGGGATGCTGCTTGGCCTGCTGTGTTCATCCAGCTCCACACTTTGTTGTCTCGGATTCTCCAGCATCTGCAGTTCCCATTATCTCCGGCTTTGATGTGTTGGCTGATGTTGCTGGACAAACAAACTGGCACAGAGTGAACTCAGTTTGACTGCTGTCGGGATAGCCACCATTCACCAGCTCAATAGACACTGCGTAGTCACGGATCAAATGCAGTTACATTACATTGCACCTTGGAAAGACACTTGAAGATGGAAATGAACTTGCAAAGCTCCAGTAGTTAAGAAAGAGAATGGGACAGATTAGATTTATCCCACAGAGCTAGCATCAAGTTGATGAGCTGAATGGTCTCCTTCTGCACTGCTAATGATTCCGATTTTATCTCAGCAATGATCTGGGATGCCTGCAAAGACATGAGGGCAGTTGATGGCAACCTAAACCATGGGGAAACTCAACAATCTTGACAAAGCATGGTGCATGCTCCACTAACTTCTTCATGTTCAGCTGTTCTGCTCTGGGTCCTTAAGAGAATCCATCAACTATACTGTCAAAATTCAAAATGGCAAAACTTGTGTTAAGTCAGCATCAGAATCTGCCAAATCTGGGTGCAGGCTTGTAATGGCTTTGATAATGGCTTCAGCAAGGACCATACCGGAGTTGATTGGAAACAACGTAAATGCCATTTAGATACTGTAAAGGCACCTTTAGGGCTGAAATGACTGGTCATCCTCTGCCAGAAAGTGGGAGGAAGGGTTGTCACTGCATGGCAATCTGAAATGGAAACCATAATACATTTGCTAATCCAAATTTAATGTCCAAATGCAATGACCAATTTGGATTCACTTCGCACAACATTTGGTCCTGTCTATTCATTGTGCTATTGAGTTGGAGAATTTACCATCAAGATGGCCAAGAATTTATTATTTGACAAGTTTTACAACAGAGACACGACACACAGGTTCATTAATACAAACTTGCTGTTATTTTGTTTAGATAATGTGAATTGTAAACAGAACATCGATGAACTTAAAATGAAAATAAATGCTGAAAATTCACATCAGATCAGGAAGCATCTGTGGAAAGAGAACAGAGTATCATTGTGGACCTTGAGATTATTTAGACCAAGGAAGAGCTGTGCTTTAAAAAGAAAATCCAGCTGGTCTTGAAAGGTGACTGGAGAATCATAGCATCATACAGTACAAAAGAGGCCCTTTGGTCCACTGAGGCTATACTGCCAAAACTACACTAAATCTAAACCAGTCCCACTTTCCAGCACTAGACCCATAACCTTGATTATAGACCACTTTCTGATGAAGGGTGTAGGCCCGAAATGTCAGTTTTCCTGCTCCTCTGATGCTGCTTGGCCTGCAGTGTTCATCCAGCTCTACATCTTGTCATCTCAGATTCTCCAGCATCTGCAGTTCCTATTATCTCTAACTTTGATTATAGATCCCACTTTATCACATGGTAAGAATATATTAATGCCTGTAATTGAGAATTATCTGCAATCTTTCTTTGCTTTGGAAGAGCAGTTGGATTTAATAAAGCATGAGCCTTTTGTTAAAATTTTCATTCTTTTTTGCATCATTAACTATGTAAGATAAGTTCGACTCTAAAATTTGAAATTGTTTGTACTAACAATTCCATTTATGCTTCACCTTTGTAGTAAATGATCCTACAGGAGCATTATCAGACAATATTTGACAACAAATCCCTTTTAGGATACCTTAAGAGAGATTTTGAGTACTGTGAGATAGAGAGATGAGATGTTTTAAGGTGGACCATATCCCTTCAAATATTTCTTATTTATATACTTATCCAAATGTCTTTTAAACATTGTACAGAGATGTGTTAACATTTTGGATAACAAAGTGAATCCCTTCCCTCACATGGAGCAGGTGAATGGTTTCTCTCCAGTGTGAACTCACTGGTGTGTCAGCGAATCCCTTCACATACTCACAGAAAATGAATTGTCTCTATCCAGTATGTATTCGCTGATGTATCAGCAGGTGGGTTGAATGAATGAATCCTTTCCCACACTCAGAGCTGAGCTTAAGGCCTAGACATTTGAAATCCTAATCACCAAAATGGGACACAGGGGAATGCACAAGAGGCGAGGTTTGTAAGAACATAGAGATCTTCAAAGGTTTAAGACTGAAGATGACTATACAGGGGCCACGTTCATGGAGGAAATACCTGTAACCTTACTTCTAGACTCAACCATCTCTACACATAGCTCTAGACTACAACACAGATGTAAAGGTGCATGCTCCCACAACTTTGAGTGAATTGTACACACAAAACACCACCATGACTAGCATGAGAGAAATCACACAAGGCGAGTTGTAATATTAAAGTCTGATACAATAGAAGTGGACAACAATCTCAAACCTCATAGGAAAAGACAGAAACCTGTCCCTCTAAATGCATTTCTAATTCTAGTCTTCTCCTTGTACATTGCCACATCCATTTACTGAGGTAATTGGGTTTTCTTTCAACTTCTATCTTACTGTCTGCCATCATCCAAATGACCTCACTCTGAAACCTGCATGGGTTTTCTTGCTGGTGAGCCATGTAGAACGTGCCAACTCAGCATCTATCAGAAGTTTGGCTGAAGTGAGTTCTTTGCTCAATTACAACATCTGGACTCAATTTCTCTTGTTCCAAGTCTGGACTGTGTGCTTTTTTTGGAAAATTTTCACGAGCATCAAAGTGAAAGATGTCAACAGTGGGGAATGAAACACGTTCTGAACTTCTGTGCTGGTCACAGCCTCAAATATGACCAGATCAGGTATAGCACAGCTCAGGTGAAATCTTATTTTCTCTGAGCTGTTCAATCACGCTCTGCAGGAGATCAGTCACAGGGAAATGAGTAAAGCTCCATCCACAATAATCCAACAACACACCTTTATCCTGTACGCAATGCCTTTCTTTCTCATTGCTTCAGTCAGGTATTTTGCATTTGAAACTCACAACTTTTTACATACCAGAACATTTGACTCTGGTGAAAACCATTTCAATGAGCAAACTGGAGACTTCTATCTCATTAACTTGAAACACATTTAAACTCAAACCCATGAGGTGCAAAGAGAGTATCCTAACATAGTCATTGCATACTCAGTCCAACCAATTTCCCTTACAACCCTCACACAAATATGGACCAGAAGCTCTTAATTTCTGTGCCTGTCATTAATTGACATTATACACTCTCTTGGAGCGATAAAATTTGTCTCAGTAAATCCACTAAGTTGCATGTATTCTGAGGTGCAGGAAATCAGGAGATCATAATGTTCCAATTAATGATTGTTCAACTTAAAGCGCTAAGAACAGCCTTTGCCAAATCTTGAGCTCCAAAAAGCTTAAACAGGACAAGCCAGAAAATAAGAAATCCAAGTGCAGATAGTGCCAAGTTGTTAGAATAGAATAGAATAGAATAGAATAGTCTTTATTGTCTAGTGTACTCGAATGAGTGCAGTGAAAAGTTTGTTGCCTCTTGGCGCCATCTTAGGTACAGGGTACCTAGGTACAGATACTTTAAATGTTGCAGAATTGAAATAGCCGGAGGAAAAAAGGACTAGCTTGGGCATACAGAATGAGAATAAAATGTATCCTCAAAGCACTCAAGTTATAGCCCTTTTCCACTGAGTCTGTGCCTGCCGGGCTTCAGAATATGAGGCATCGCTGTCTCCACACTTGGCTTGAGGACTCATCCCCCGGCCAGCCTGGGCTTGCTCTGGTCCCGCTCCAGGCTCCAGCTGAGACTCAACTCCCAGCTTAGCCTGCGCTCAAGATAAAGATGGCTGCAGAGTGAGACGGCCCAGCTGGACCTCCTCTGTTCACCAGCTCCTTTTCTTCTTTGCTTCTTTTTTCCCTCTTGCTGCAGTCTTTCTTCCCCTCTACCAACTTTTAACTTCTTAAAGTTCCCCACCTGGAAGGAATGGAGAATGGAGTCCGAGACCAGACCAGACATGGGAGATAAGTCGCAGCCGGAGGGGCCGAGTCCCAGAAGCAAGTCATGGCTGAAGCCAGAGCAGAGCGAATGCAGGCCGAGTCTCGGAAGTGAATCGCAGCCGGAGTGGGGAGCGAAGTGAGTGCAGGCTGAGCTGCGGCCAGAGCTGGACCTCAATAGACAGGGTTTTGTTTTGGATGGGGGAGGTGGAGAGTGTAGAAATAGGTTGTGGTGAGGGACTGGGGGTGGTATACTTTGGCATGTACCAACTTCTCAGTGATAGTGGTTTCCACTGTCCAGCTGAACAGCTTTGGCCACTCTCTGACACACAGTGAGTTAAAAAAAGACATTGTTTCAGCTGTCAGAAAGTAGCAAGGGGACTTGTGATCTAAAACAGTTAGGCTACAAGTCTTCATACTGTGAATAACTTCTTTAAAAATGTGTCAAACTTCTTCTACTCCAGCCCAGCCTGTGAAAATATGGCACTTGTCTTAAAAGCACATCGAGAAATGTGGCAAAACATTTTCAGTTTCATTAATACAATGGTGTGGGGGGATAGACGGAGTTGGTTTTAGAGGTGGCGCAACTTATGATGCAGTTATCAATCAATTCCTGTGATGAATTTCTGTTGTTGATACAATACCATACTTTAACAAGTGAAGTTTTCCAATAAAAGATTTGTGTAGAACTCTTTCACAATGTATTGGATGTATTTCAATGCTTAAGTTTCTCAATGATTATGCTGAAGTGGAGAGTGCTGCTGGTGAACAGGGAGATAACATATTCCCCTTCAAAAAGTTCGATTCAATTATTTGCAGCAAGTTGAAAGGGTGGAAGGACTGTAAACTGAGTAAACAAGGTGTAGAGCTGGATGAACACAGCAGATCAAGCAGCATCAGAGGAACAGGAAAGCTGCTGTTTTGGGCCTAGACCCTTCTTCAGAAATTATTTCTGCAGAAGGGTCTAGGCCCAAAATGTCAGCTTTCCTGCTCCTCTGATGCTGCTTGACCTGCTGTGTTCATCCAGCTCTACACCTTGTTATCTCAGATTCTCCAGCATCTGCAGTTCCTATTATCTCTGCAAATTGAGTCCTTCTTTTTCCTTTTTTAATTTTATGCTGGACGTTTTTTTTTCTATCTTATACCAAACTCTTAAATATTTGTACCCAGGTATTTTCTGCTGAAGGTAAGTGGCAGCATTGCAACTTTTCACAGCACTCATACAAGAGCATATGACAATAAAGCTAACTTATTCATTCATTCAAGTTGATGTGTAAACAAATGATTTATCCAGGGAAGGGAAGGCTTGGGTCTGATGCATATCATGGAGTTAACTGGTCTCTGGAATCTCTGGAGTCAGTGACCTTGGAAAAGTACCCTTCAAGGCATTGTTTAGGATACTCCCAGAATGACAGAATGGAGAATTCATTAAGCAATGCTGGGTAATGCTCTCCCTGTTAGGAGTCAATATCTTGAGGAAGGAAAGGAGAAAACCAATGTGGAAGAATGCTCTAAAAAAACAGCAATCCTTAAAGAAAAGAACTATAGCCCAATTGCTGTGGCTGCAACACTCCATCCATTCTGAGAGAGTGATACCATGTTAAAGGATTGAGCTTTGTCTAAAGCTGGGAGTGGTTAGTTGCTGCTAATGCACCCTCAGTTGACATCACATTACCCAGCTGAACTTTCACCCATGCAAACTGTATCAATGTATCGACCCATTGCACACTGTCTGAACTGTTAACTCTGGGAGTGAATCCCACGGCTTCTCATGTCTCTGTATAATTAAGTTTCTCCAGCTGTCTGTTCCATACCCCTTACTTTAAACGATAGATACATCACAGAACAAATCGGAACAAAAAAAATTTAATTTAGTAAATATGACCCTTTGCTCTGGACACCTCAGTTGTTGGAAACAATATGTTTCTATCTGCCACATCTCATTCTTTCATGATTCTAAACACTTCTGTTAAGTTGTTCTGCAATTTGCATTGCTCTGTTGAAAACACACAATCTTCTAAGTCTTTATATCCAAACATGCACATTCCAGCTTGCAGTGCGGAGCCCGATATTACATAGAGTGCTCACTGTTCCTACAGGGGTCATATTAAAGCCTTATCACTTCTTGACTTTTATATTTTTCAATGCTTGTGACAAAGCCTACAATTCTAGCTGTCTCTTTTATCGCCTTTACAACTGGAGGATTTGCGCTTATTGACTTGTTAAACTGTCTCCTTCAAAGTGCTGTCTTTTTCCACATAAGTAATCCTACCTCCACACATGACATCATTTACAATGTATTCCTACTGGCAGAAAATATCACTTCACAATTACCAACATAAAATTTAGCCTGCCTCTTTTTGGCCAGTTTCCGCTGCCTTATCAGTGTCCCATTCATAACTCCGTTCAGTGTTGTAAAAAATGAATGATACCACCTATTTTGGAGTCAGCAAGTGGCCATGATATTGGACTTCAATCTGGATAAATGTGACATATTACATTTTGGTACAACAAACAAGGGTAGGGCTTATACAATTAATGGTAGGGTGTTGGGTAGTGTTGTAGAACAGAGGGACCGAGGGGTTCATGTACATAATTCCTTGAAGTTTGAATCAAATTTAGATAGGGTGCTTAAAAAGGCAGCTGGCACGCTTGCCTTCATTGCACGTAGGAGTTAGGACGTCATGTTGGGATTGTACAGGTCGTTGGCGAGTTCTCTTCTGGAATACTGTGTTCAGTTCTGGTCACCCAGGCAAGATATTATTAAGCTGGAGAGGGTTCAGAAGAGATTCACCAGGATGTTGCTGGGTATGGAAAGTTTGAGTTATAAACAAAGGCTGGAGAGGCTGGGACTTTTTTCACTGGATCGTAGCAAGTTGAGAGGCAACCTTATATAAGCTCATAAAATAATGAGGGGTATATATAGAGTTAATGGTAGTTGTTGTTTCCCTGGGATGGGGGATTTCAAGACTAGGAGGTACATTTTTAAGGTCAGAGGAGAGAGGTTTAAAAAAGATACTGGCGCTAATTTTTTTACACAGAGTGGTTTGCGTGTGGAAGACCTTCCTGAGGAAGTGGTGGATGTGGATACAATTACAATGTTTAAAAGACATTTGGGTATGTACATGAATAGGAAAGGTTTGGAGGGATAAGTGTCAGGAGGAGGCAAGTAGGATTAGTTAAGTTTGGGATTATGTTCGGCATGGAATAGTTAGACTGAAGAGTCTGTTTCCGTATTCCATGGCTCTATGACTATGACATTGCCCAAAAGGGTGGTGGAAGCGGTGTTGGCTAATGATTTCGAAAGAATATTGAATCAGCACTTGAAGAAAATAAATTTGTAAGCCTTCAGGAACAGAGAGGGGGAATGGAACTGACTGCTGTCCTCTACCAAAAACCAGCATCAGCTTGATAGATTGAATGATCTCCTTCTGTGGTGTAAATGAGTGCGAAATTAACATCAATTGTTTGGTGGTGATGATGGCTGGCATTGGGCGAGGGGAAACTAGATAAGATAGGAGCTGGGAGGTGTTTCCACTGGCGGGTGAAACTAGAGCTAAGGGGCATAGCCTCAAAATTAGGGAAGCAGATTTAGATTGATTTGAAGAAGAATTTCTTCAACCAAAGTATTGTGAATCTGTGGAATTCCCTACCCAGAAAAGGAATTGAGGCTACCTCATTAAACGCGTTTAAGCCAAGGATAGATAGACCTTTGAACAGTCAAGGAATTAAGGGTTATGGTGAGAGTGTAAGCAAGTAGAGGTGATTCGATGAAAACATCAGCCGTCATCTTATTGAATGGCAGAGCAGGCTCGAGGGCAGATGGCCTACTCCTGTTCCTATTTCTTATGTTCTATCCTTGTATGTTACAGAGCTAAGTTGCATTGAACATTACAGGCCAGACATGATCTAGTTGGCAGCCAGCTACAGTAGAAGAGAGCTGCAAGCTGTCATGGGATGGAAAATTATTATTGCCCATTATTCCAACAATTGGTTTGCATTGTTAAAGCAAACTGCAGTTCTATTTGTTTTGAATGTATTTGCTTTGGCTGGCTGTAAAATAAAGCTCATGTTTGGAATTGTTTGATTATGTGCTTGTGTGTGATGTTCTCCTTCTGGACAATGACAATCTGCAGTTTTCAGAGGACAATAGAGTTGGCACAGCAGTGACTTACAGTGCTTGAATGGGACAAAGCTAAGGGCAGCTAAACAGAGTAGGCCTGTGGGGTTAAATAGTGACTAGCATGAGAGAGTTGGTTGTACATGTGAGGGGGTGTCAGAGATGCTCATTATGTGCCATAAGCAGTGTGGCTTTTTGGCTGCTGTCCCACTATGTTGGTGGTAAGGTTGGTCAACTCCCGGTTGTTGACGCTCAGTTGGGGTAATTTTAAAGATAATGCAGGCACAAGGAACTGCTGAGTGACAAGTTGTAATGAGAAAGGCACATGGCAAGATGAGGCTAGAATTGGCAAGAAGAATAACATTGAATGGGGTAGGTAGTTATTGTGGTGAGTTTGGTAAGATACAGCGAGAAATCTCACCAGTCCTCATGGTGAAAAACTTTGCAGAAAACTTGACACAACTGGCACCTAGCCAAAGAAACAGAAGACTCAGCCCTGAGTCAATACAACCTCTTAGCACCATTTTCATTATGGTGAATGTATACAGTGTCCCCTCCAAGGCCAATGTTTCTTTCGTGAGGCGCAGTGCCATGGGTTGAATGACATGCTGCAGATGTGGTTCAAACAGAACATTGGCAGTAAGATCCCAAGAGTAATGACTTAAACAGTATTTACACCATTTACTGGGGTTCTTACAGCTGTTCTGTCGATGTTGCAGTTTCAAAGGGCAGAATCCCCATGGAAATTATTCAAGACTTCTATGCAATGAATGCTAATATGTTCAAAGGCAGATGTTAGGTAGGCAATTAGGTGCATTGAAAAAATTATCATAGTTGCAGGTGCCAAGTTGTGATAATGATGTGAGCAAAACAAACAATCATAATTTCTATCCAACTTATAGACAAAGTATCAAGTAATTGGATTGCACAATTATAAATATTTCATTATACAAATAATTACAAAACATTGCAAAATGCAGGTGTTCTTAATTTGCAAACTAAATTGACAGATCTACTGCAATCGGCAATTTGTATTCAACTTCACAAATTGTCTGTTGCCAGGATGAGTTCATTAAATTTTCAATCATTTACATACTATTTATGAACTTTCTTAAGAAGGGGGCTAAGCTATTTATTACTTCTATATCATATTAGCGGAATGAACTGTTTCCTCCTTAATCTCACTGCACATTTACTTTTGTGATAGTGCCGATGGGAAGTGGGGTTCAAGAGTTTCCTCAAGCCAGAATGAGGTTTTTCCACCTTTCAGCAAGGGAACACATATTCAGCTCTTTGATTTCAGTGTGTTTTTCCCTGTTAGAATTGTAAAAGATAGCCTTATGAATAATATAAAATGCTTTCATAAATATTTCACCAAGTGCACATTTCAATGATTATTCCCTTGTAAAATGTTGCCCAACGCTGCCATTCACAATCTACAGAATGTCATCAGCATACGCTGCCTGTCTGTATTTTGAAAGCTTACAAAGGACATTCAGTACTCTAAGGATGAATAGGGGATGAGTTCCATCTGCTGCTAGGCACCTGTCAATTTTGCCATTCTTGGCATTATTTTTGTATTGACATCAGTAAAAATACTTTAACGCATTTTAAATGTTTTTCTAGACATGCTATACTGATGCTTCTGTCTACCTGTGTGTAAACTGCGTGTCTGAGCAGCTATCTAATATCAGCCCTAGTGAGATAATTACACCATAAAGCCTGCTTTTTTGGAGCCTCTTTGTCTACCAGCACCACCTGGTTTAGTCCCAGAGGTGCTTGCTGGTTTATTCTCAAAACTATTCATCATTCAATGGGAGGCTTTTCTGTCTTTTGGTCCATAATGCAGCTTGAACACAAGCTCAGAGGCAGTACGAAGCAGAACCTGTATTTTTGCCACAAGCAGTAATTAGAATCTGGAATATGCCACCTGATAGGATGGTGGAAACCAATTCAGTCACTCCTTTCAATGGGAATTGAAGAAATACATGGAGGGGTAAAGATTTGAGTGATATGGGGAGCAAGTTGGGGAGTGAGATGTTATTAATTGTTTATTGAAAGAATTGGTGCAGATCTGATGGGCCAAATGTCCTCTTTCTGTGTTGATACTGTGTAATAAGAGAGGAAGAAATTACATTTGTGTTGCAGCTTTTGCAACGTTAGGATAGCCCAAAGTCCTGGATGGCATTGAAATACTTTTGAAGTTTAGGCACCTGTGATGTAGAAAAAGAGGCAACCAATTCACACACAGCATTTTCCCACAAAGCTGGATAGATAACCCGTTTTTAGTGATGTTGATTGAGAGATGAAATATGGGCCAAGACATTGGGGAGAACTGTACCACTCTTCTTGAAAACAATGCTTTAGAATTTCATTATGAGAGTACACTTGGGAGTTTGGTTTAACAACTTGTCTGAAAGATGCTTAGTAGTTCCTCCATTAGCCATTTCCACCTAAGCATTTGGCCTAGTCTAGTTATTTTAAGGATGTTTATTTTTCACATTAAGCTAATCTACATTTGCTGTGAAACAGACAAACGATGAAGTTGCTAAAGTTTTACCAGACCATACTGCTACTCTCTCATTACCGAGAGATGACCGGTGGTTTAACATAAGGGTCACCATGCCACAGGCAAACGGAAATGTTGAAAAGAAGAGTCCTTCCTGGTAAACTCAGCTAACGTAGGAATCGAACCTAAGCTGTTAGAATCAATCTGCATCACAAACCAGCCATTCAGCCAACTGAACTAAACAACCCCCAGCATGAGACAGCTGTGATGTCTCCCAAGTGCTCAGTTTACTAATGATAGACAATATCTGGCTGCCTCCCATGCAAAATGTAGCATTAAATTAATTCTTTTGGATTTATTTTATGCATAAGAATGGCCACATGGTAACTATTGAAAACTAAATTTTGCCTTCATTGTTGTAACTCTTTTTTGCTTTTCTTTTCCAGAAATCAGAATATCAAGTAATGTAACTGTAATATAAATAGATTGTAAGGTAATTGGTCAGTTAATAAAGCTTCAGCCGGTAATTCAATAAGTAAGAACCTATTAAGAAATAATCACCTATTAAGAGAAGATCACAAAAGTTGCGTTATTGAGCTCTGATTGCGTTGAATCTGTTCTACTTTATAATAGAATGCCCTGTTTTATGAAGAGTGTAGAAGCATTGGAAAAGAAATGCAAGGAGGATTTACAACAATGATGCCAAAACAGAGTACTATCAGAACAATTGAACAGGTTCAAGCTCTTTAATGGTTTGATACGGCAGAAGGAGACAAGGTGCATAAACTTGTGGGGATGTCTGAAAGCATGGGTCAACAAGAGAAAATAGTCACCAATAAACCTAGTGCAGGTTTAGGAAGAGATAGTAAGAACTGCCGATGCTGGAGTCAGAGATAACACAATTTGGAATTGGAGGAGCACAACAGGCCAGGCAGCATCAGAGAGCCGGAAAGTTGACGTTTCGGGTCGGGACACTTCTTCAGAAAACAAGAAGCGTCTGGAGAAGGGTCCCAACCCGAAATGTCAACTTTTCTGCTCCTCTGATGCTGCCTGGCCTGCTGTATTCCTCTAGCTTCACAGTGTGTTATCACAGGTTCAGGAAGAAATTCTTTACTCAGTGGTGAGAATGTGGAACATGCTAATACAGAAAGTGGTTGCGGTGAATAGCATGGATGTATTTAAGGGGAAGCTAGATATGAATATAAGGGAGAAAGAAACATAAGGTTAAGATAGAATTGAGCAATAATGCAGCACAGGAAGAAAACCTATAGCACATTGAGCCTATGCTGTTTCTTTCAAATAGCAATCTAATTACACCAGTTTCCCACTTTTTCCCACATCCTTGGAATTGTATTCTGTTTCAAGGAATTATCCAATTCCTCCTGAAAGCCAGAGTTTTTAGAAATACATAGCTCCAAAAGAAAAGTGAAAGCAACCTGAAGAGATGGAAGGATTTGGATAATTTCTGGGTTGCAGAGAGTTTTTTATGTGAATTCTTTGAATTTAGAAGTCAAAAAATGTAGTATGTTATAGTTCATTTATTGTATATAAAAAAATCACTGACTTTGCATAAAGGGTTACAGATGGGTTTAATGGTTTTAATTGCTTGACAAAATTGGTTTGGAAAAAATAGGGTCCTGTAGCAAAGGTTACCTAGCAACAGCCTCTGAACTAAAGTTGCTGTTTCAGTACACACTGAGGTGTGCCAGTTGAAGTCCAAGAAGTTAACAGCAAAGAGAAGGATCCCTCTTTCCTGAGCAGTAAAGTATTTTCTGGGAAATGTGAGAAAATTCTAGAAATCAGTACCTTTAACCTCCTCTTAAACTCTTCATATGCTGAGCTGTTACTCCAATTCAGAAAGCTAAACTGAACTGACTCTCATCTAAACTGAAGTCTGATCTAAAGATGTGCCACCAATTCTGTGTCTGTCAGTATTGTGATCTCAATTTAGGAAATCTACTAGACCATGGCTGGGGATCTTTTTTATTCATTGAGGTCAACCCCGTTTGTTAATGTATCCTGCACTTTCTTAGATTTGTTGCCAGACTGAGGTGTACTGAAATGGATGACCTTTGTGTGAAGGGAAACCACCAGCAAAGATTTGTTGGATTAAATAGTTTCTGTGTGTTATTCACAGTGCCCTAGATTTTGCAGCATTTTAATGACAACAAATGTGTCAACATTCACCGTTTCACTGTAAAAGCTGACAGCAATTTCTGGAGTCTGCATATATTCACAAGTAAATATAGAAATCAGAAGCTGCTGTTAGTAACTTTATGTTTTTCCACAGCATACACTGTTGAAATGCCCAGAGGCTGTAACATAATAGAAAACACTGAACTGATTAAAATGTGTCCTCCTACACTTTTAGTCCTGATGTAAAAATACCTGAAAAAATTACAGCTTGTTAAATGAGCTATTACAGGTTTCTCAGAAAATAACAAATAGGAACATCAGTAGGCCATTTGGCTTCCTTGACTGGTCAGTAAGATCATGGTTGATCTAATCTGCTCATGAATGTAATATTCATGTTGGATTCTTCAATGACATAATATACACATCTAGCTTCTTTTCTTATAAGGAATAACTTAGGCAGTGCTGCATCAAGCAAAATACCCCGCTAGGGTCAAAATCCACATTACCTATAACCCTTAACACCCTTGTCTATCAGAAATCTGTCTCATTGTCTTGAATAAATTCAATGATCCAATTTCCTCTGTTCTCTGGGATAGAGAATCCCAAAGATTAATGACCCTCTGAGAGAAGAAATTCCTTCTCACTTCCACTTTAAATGCAAGACCCCTAACTTTTGAAACTGTGCCCCCTATTTCTAGATATCCCCCAAAATGGAAAATATTCTTCCAGCATTTATTCTGTAAAATCCCCTCAATCTTTTTTGCATCAATAAAATCATAGGAATGTTGTAGTAGGAGAAGACCATTCAGTCTACAAAGCCTATCCCACTATTCAATACAATTATGGCTGAACAATCACTTCAAACTACCCTTTTACCCACCCCATTCCCATTTTCCTATATGCTTTTGGGGATCAGAAGGCTTGATCTTAAATATACTCAAATTAACTTCTTGTTCTTTTAAATTGCAGTAAATGCAGGCCTAGCTTGCTCAACCTTCCTTAAAAGTTAATCACTTCAGTCCTGCAATTCAGCCAGTGAGCCTTCTCTGAATTTCCTCCAATGCAAGTATATTTCTCTTTAAGTAAGGACACCAGTTGTACGTGTACTCTAGGTGTGGTCCTGTCTAGCTGGGACAAGGTGTTCCTGCTTTTACACTGTTATCTCCCTTGGCTTACACTTAATATTCCATTGACATTCCTAATTATCTCTTGCTCCTGAATTCTGATGTTTTGTAATTCACGTACACGAACACCCACATCCATCTGCCCTACGATATCTCAGTTTGAATAAGATTCTGCTTTTTTATTCTTCCAGTCAACCTATTTTCCCACATTATGCAACACTTCACCCATTCACTTCATCTATCTGTTTCCCTTTGCAGTCTCTTGTGTCCTCCTCACAACTTCTTTCCTACTTTGTGTCATTGACAAATTTGGTTGTAGCACACTAAGCCATTCAAATTGATTGCAAATAGTTGAGAGCCCAGCACAGATCTCCATGGCACTCCACTAGTTATAATTTAATAAACTGAAAATACCTATTTATTCTGACTCTATGTTCTTTGTTTGTTAGTTAATCTTTTATCCATTCTAATATATGACCCCCAATGCCTCACGCTCTTGTGGAGCAGCCATTTTTAGGGCCTAATTAAGTGCCTTCTGGAAATCTAAATTCACTGGTTCTATTAATTCCCCTTTATTTGCATGGCTTGTTAAATCATCAAATAATTCTATCATAAATTTGCCATAAACAATTCCCCTTTTAATGACATACTGAGTGCACAATTACAGCTGAAGTTTAATTTTATGTTAGTCAAATGTCGAATTCCCACATTATAACAAAGTAAATTCACATGTTTTTATTTTTTATTAAGTTTAAGATATCTGCCACCACTACACCCTCAGGGTG
>NC_081360.1:11758262-11765762 GCF_030684315.1 Stegostoma tigrinum | reverse complement strand
CACACACACTCACACCCTTCTCTCTCACACACACACACACTCACACCCTTCTCTCTCACACACACACACTCACACACACACCCTTCTCTCTCACACACACACTCACACACACACCCTTCTCTCTCACACACACACACACACTCACACACACCCTTCTCTCTCACACACACACCCTTCTCTCTCACACACACACTCACACACACACCCTTCTCTCTCTCACACACACACACTCACACCCTTCTCTCTCTCACACACACACACTCACACCCTTCTCTCTCACACACACACACTCACACCCTTCTCTCTCACACACACACACACACACTCACACCCTTCTCTCTCACACACACACACACACACACACACACACACACCCTTCTCTCTCACACACACACACACCCTTCTCTCTCACACACACACACACACACTTCTCTCTCACACACACACAGACACACACACCCTTCTCTCTCACACACACACACAGACACACCCTTCTCTCTCACACACACCCCTTCTCTCTCACACTCACACACACACCCTTCTCTCTCACACACACACACACTCACACACACACCCTTCTCTCTCACACACACACACACTCACACACACACCCTTCTCTCTCACACACACACACACTCACACACACACCCTTCTCTCTCACACACACACACACTCACACACACACCCTTCTCTCTCACACACACACACACTCACACACACACCCTTCTCTCTCACACACACACACACACACTCACACCCTTCTCTCACACACACACACACACCCTTCTCTCTCACACACACACACACCCTTCTCTCTCACACACACACACACACACACCCTTCTCTCTCACACACACTCACACCCTTCTCTCTCACACACACTCACACTCACACACACACCCTTCTCTCTCACACACACACTCTCACACACACTCCCTTCTCTCTCACACACACACACACTCACACACACACCCTTCTCTCTCTCACACACACACACACACACACACACCCTTCTCTCTCACACACACACACACACACCCTTCTCTCTCACACACACACCCTTCTCTCTCCACACACACACACACCCTTCTCTCTCTCACACACACACACCCTTCTCTCTCACACACACACACACACACGCACCCTTCTCTCTCACACACACACACACACACCCTTCTCTCTCTCACACACACACACCCTTCTCTCTCACACACACACACACACACACACACCCCTTCTCTCTCACACACACACACCCTTCTCTCTCTCACACACACACACCACACACACACCCTTCTCTCTCACACACACACACACAGCACCCTTCTCTCTCACACACACACACACACCCTTCTCTCACACACACACACACACCCTTCTCTCTCACACACACACACCCTTCTCTCTCACACACACACACACACGCACCCTTCTCTCTCACACACACACACACCCTTCTCTCACACACACACACCTTCTCTCACACACACACCCTTCTCTCTCACACACACACACACACACACACACACCCTTCTCTCTCACACACACACACCCTTCTCTCTCACACACACACACACACACCCTTCTCTCTCACACACACACACACCACACCCTTCTCTCTCACACACACACACACACCCTTCTCTCTCACACACACACACCCTTCTCTCTCACACACACACACACACCCTTCTCTCTCACACACACACACACACACCCTTCTCTCTCACACACACACACACACACCCTTCTCTCTCACACACACACACACACCCTTCTCTCTCACACACACACACACACCCTTCTCTCTCACACACACACACCCTTCTCTCTCACACACACACACCTTCTCTCTCACACACACACACACACACACCCTTCTCTCTCACACACACACACACACACCCTTCTCTCTCACACACACACACCACACACACCCTTCTCTCTCACACACACACACACACACCCTTCTCTCTCACACACACACACACACACACCCTTCTCTCTCACACACACACACACACACACCCTTCTCTCTCACACACACACACACCCTTCTCTCTCACACACACACACACACACCACACCCTTCTCTCTCACACACACACCCTTCACTCTCACCACACACCCACACCCTTCTCTCTCACACACACACACACACCCACACCCTTCTCTCTCACACACACACACACACACCCTTCTCTCTCACACACACACACACCCTTCTCTCTCACACCACACACCCTTCTCTCTCACACACACACACACCCTTCTCTCTCACACACACACACCCTTCTCTCTCACACACACACACACACACACCCTTCTCTCTCACACACACACACACCCACACCCTTCTCTCTCACACACACACACACACACACACACCCTTCTCTCTCACACACACACACACACACACACCCTTCTCTCTCACACACACACACACACACACCCTTCTCTCTCACACACACACACACACCCTTCTCTCTCACACACACACACCCTTCTCTCTCACACACACACACCCTTCTCTCTCACACACACACACCCTTCTCTCTCACACACACACACACCCCTTCACTCTCACACACACACACCCTTCTCTCTCACACACACACACCCTTCTCTCTCACACACACACACACACACCCTTCTCTCTCACACACACACACACACACACACCCTTCTCTCTCTCACACACACACACACACCCTTCTCTCTCTCACACACACCACACACACACACACACCCTTCTCTCTCACACACACACACACACACCCTTCTCTCTCACACACACACCCTTCACTCTCACACACACACACACCCTTCTCTCTCACACACACACACACCCTTCTCTCTCACACACACACACACACACCCACACCCTTCTCTCTCACACACACACACACACCCACACCCTTCTCTCTCTCACACACACACACACCCACACCCTTCTCTCTCTCACACACACACACACCCTTCTCTCTCACACACACACACACACACCCTTCTCTCTCACACACACACACACACCCTTCTCTCTCACACACACACACACACCCTTCTCTCTCACACACACACCCTTCCTCTCTCACACACACACACCCTTCTCTCTCACACACACACACACACACCCTTCTCTCTCACACACACACACACACCCTTCTCTCTCACACACACACCCTTCTCTCTCACACACACACACACACACACACAACACACACACACACACACACACACACACACACACCCTTCTCTCTCACACACACCCTTCTCTCTCACACACACCCTTCTCTCTCACACCACACACACCCTTCTCTCTCACACACACACACCCTTCTCTCTCACACACACACACCCTTCTCTCTCACACACACACCCTTCTCTCTCACACACCACACCCTTCTCTCTCACACACACACACACACACCCTTCTCTCTCACACACACACACACACACACACCCACACACACACCCTTCTCTCACACACACACACACACACACCCACACACACACCCTTCTCTCTCACACACACCACACACCCTTCTCTCTCACACACACACACACACCCTTCTCTCTCACACACACACACACACCCTTCCTCTCTCTCTCACACACACACACACACCCTTCTCTCTCACACACACCACACACCCTTCTCTCTCACACACACCCTTCTCTCTCACACACACACACACACACCCTTCTCTCTCACACACACACCACACCCTTCTCTCTCACACACACACACACACCCTTCTCTCTCACACACACACACACACACACACACCCTTCTCTCTCACACACACACCCTTCTCTCTCACACACACACACCCTTCTCTCTCACACACACACACCCTTCTCTCTCACACACACACACACACACACACACCCTTCTCTCTCACACACACACACACTCACACACACACCCTTCTCTCTCACACACACACACACTCACACACACACCCTTCTCTCTCACACACACACACACACACACCCTTCTCTCACACACACACACACACCCTTCTCTCTCACACACACACACACCCTTCTCTCTCACACACACACACACACACACACCCTTCTCTCTCACACACTCACACCCTTCTCTCTCACACACACTCACACTCACACACACACCCTTCCTCTCTCACACACACACTCTCACACACACTCCCTTCTCTCTCACAACACACACACTCACACACACACCCTTCTCTCTCTCACACACACACACACACACACACACCCTTCTCTCTCACACACACACACCCTTCTCTCTCACACACACACCCTTCTCTCTCACACACACACACACCCTTCTCTCTCTCACACACACACACCCCTTCTCTCTCACACACACACACACCCTTCTCTCTCACACACACACACACACACGCACCCTTCTCTCTCACACACACACACACACACCCTTCTCTCTCACACACACACACACACCCTTCTCTCTCTCACACACACACACCCTTCTCTCTCTCACACACACACACACACACACACACCCTTCTCTCTCTCACACACACACACCCTTCTCTCTCTCACACACACACACACACACACACACCCTTCTCTCTCACACACACACACACACGCACCCTTCTCTCTCACACACACACACACACCCTTCTCTCACACACACACACACACCCTTCTCTCTCACACACACACACCCTTCTCTCTCACACACACACACACACGCACCCTTCTCTCTCACACACACACACACCCTTCTCTCACACCACACACACACACCCTTCTCTCACACACACACACACCCTTCTCTCTCACACACACACCCTTCTCTCTCACACACACACACACACACACACACACCCTTCTCTCTCACACACACACACCCTTCTCTCTCACACACACACACACCCACACCCTTCTCTCTCACACACACACACACACCCTTCTCTCTCACACACACACACCCTTCTCTCTCACACACACACACACACCCTTCTCTCTCACACACACACACACACACCCTTCTCTCTCACACACACACACACACACCCTTCTCTCTCACACACACACACACACCCTTCTCTCTCACACACACACACACCCTTCTCTCTCACACACACACACCACACCCTTCTCTCTCACACACACACACACACACCCTTCTCTCTCTCACACACACACACACACCCTTCTCTCTCACACACACACACACACACACCCTTCTCTCTCTCACACACACACACACACACACCCTTCTCTCTCACACACACACACACACCCTTCTCTCTCACACACACACACACACACACCCTTCTCTCTCACACACACACACACCCTTCTCTCTCACACACACACACACACACACCCTTCTCTCTCACACACACACACACACACACCCTTCTCTCTCACACACACACACACCCTTCTCTCTCACACACACACACACACACACACACCCTTCTCTCTCACACACACCACACACCCTTCTCTCTCACACACACACCCTTCACTCTCACACACACCACACCCTTCTCTCTCACACACACACACACACCACACCCTTCTCTCTCACACCACACACACACACCCTTCTCTCTCACACACACACACCCTTCTCTCTCACACACACACCCCCTTCTCTCTCACACACACACCCTTCTCTCTCACACACACACACCCTTCTCTCACACACACACCCTTCTCTCTCACACACACACACACACACACCCTTCCTCTCTCACACACACACACACCCCACACCCTTCTCTCTCACACACACACACACACACCCTTCTCTCTCACACACACACACACACACACCCTTCTCTCTCACACACACACACACACCCTTCTCTCTCACACACACACACCCTTCTCTCTCACACACACACACCCTTCTCTCTCCACACACACACCCTCTCTCTCACACACACACACACCCTTCTCTCTCACACACACACACCCTTCTCTCTCACACACACCACACCCTTCTCTCTCACACACACACACCCTTCTCTCTCACACACACACACACACCCTTCTCTCTCACACACCACACACACACACCCTCTCTCACACACACACACACACACCCTTCTCTCTCTCACACACACACACACACACACACACCCTTCTCTCTCACACACACACACACACACCCTTCTCTCTCACACACACACCCTTCACTCTCACACACACACACATCCTTCTCTCTCACACACACACACACCCTTCTCTCTCACACACACACACACACCCACACCCTTCTCTCTCACACACACACACACACCCTTCTCTCTCTCACACACACACACACCCACACCCCTCTCTCTCACACACACACACACCCTTCTCTCTCACACACACACACACACACCCTTCTCTCTCACACACACACACACACCCTTCTCTCTCACACACACACCACACCCTTCTCTCTCACACACACACACCCTTCTCTCTCACACACACACACACACACCTTCTCTCTCACACACACACACACCCTTCTCTCTCACACACACACCCTTCTCTCTCACACACACACACACACACCCTTCTCTCTCACACACACACCCTTCTCTCTCACACACACACACACACACACACACACACACACACACACACACACACACACACACCCTTCTCTCTCACACACACCCTTCTCTCTCACACACACCCTTCTCTCTCACACACACCCTTCTCTCTCACACACACACACACACCCTTCTCTCTCACACACACACACCCTTCTCTCACACACACACCCTTCTCTCTCACACACACACACCCTTCTCTCTCACACACACACACACACACCCTTCTCTCTCACACACACACACACACACACCCACACACACACCCTTCTCTCTCACACACACACACACACACAAACCCACACACACACCCTTCTCTCTCACACACACACACACACCCTTCTCTCTCACACACACACACACACCCTTCTCTCTCACACACACACACACACCCTTCTCTCTCACACACACACACACCCCTTCTCTCTCACACACACCCTTCTCTCTCACACACACACACACACACCCTTCTCTCTCACACACACACACACCCTTCTCTCTCACACACACACACCACACCCTTCTCTCTCACACACACACACACACACACCCTTCTCTCTCACACACACACACACACACACCCTTCTCTCTCACACACACACACACACACCCTTCTCTCTCACACACACACACACACACCCTTCTCTCTCACACACACACACACACCCCCTTCTCTCTCACACACACACACACCCTTCTCTCTCACACACACACACACACCCTTCTCTCTCACACACACACACACACACCCTTCTCTCTCACACACACACACACACGCACCCTTCTCTCTCACACACACACACACACGCACCCTTCTCTCTCTCACACACACACACCCTTCTCTCTCTCACACACACACACACACCCTTCTCTCTCTCACACACACACACCCTTCTCTCTCACACACACACAC